>NW_027466103.1:2992500-3007500 GCF_046127955.1 Nelusetta ayraudi | reverse complement strand
TGTGTGTTGGCCCTTCACTCAGAATGTTCACCCCAGATGTCTATGTCAAGTCTTGGCTTCAAAATACAGGTACAGGTGGACTTTATTGTCATTGCAACACCTATAAACATGTACAATGAAATTCTGCAATCCCCGTCCAAACATATACACCACAAATACAATACAACATGGTAAAGACAGGACTGCAGGATTGAGAATTGACAGTGGGGGACAGAAAGGGGAGAACAGAAGGGGAGAGGGGGAGAAAAAAAGACACTCTCAATCTATGTTCCTGGGAGGGAATATAGTGTGGGACTGGAAAAAAAAAAACTCAGCAACATGGGCATATATAAAATGTTGCAAACATAGAGACTCGATATCTTGCAAAGCAGGAGGGGAAAAGGGGAGGTGAGTTGCTCCAGTGTAGGCAGCCAGCCAGCCGCAGCCGTTGAGGTGCCGCCACGCAGGCCCGCCTACTGCACTGTGGGATGAAGGTGTTGGATGGGGGTGGGGGGTGAGTGCGTATGTGCGTGTGTGCAAGTGTCCATGAATGTGTGTGTGTGTGTGTAGGCCCCAGAGAGTCGCTTTGTCTCTCCGACTGCTGTGGAGACGTCCCTGATTGTGCTCCAGACAAAGTGAACCACCCGCAGGTGTCCATGAGCGAAGGGGGGGGGAGGAAGTTCAGAGCATTGAACTACTGCTATCTCCTGGAGGAGTTGTTCCAGCAGCGGCCTTGCCCAAGGCCGAGGCAGAATCGCCACAGTCTGTGTGCCAATGGCTTTACCCACCTCAAAAATCATAAGGGGCAGCCTTTGGGGGCCATGGACCACTGCCCTCATCTTCAGAATTTGTTGATAAACCAGGAAAATGTAAAAACCAATCAGCGGAAAGCCTGTTATCATTTATCCGAATAGGTAGACATCTTCGATATCCTCAACAGGTTCCCCCGAACCGGCGTGTCTCGTAGAGAAGGTCTTGTCAATTGCGTTGAGAGACCAGTGGATCAATTCCATGGTTTAGTTTGGAGAGCAGAGCAGTGAGAGGCTCTGAAAGTCACGACAAGACGAGAGAAGCGAAGCAGGGAAGGTGAGGGAGAGGAGAGGAGAGGAGGAGAGTGTCCGCCTTCGTTGAGACCCTGAAGAAAATTCATTGCTAAGCTAACAATCAGAAAGCAAGAACTTCACCTCACCCCGGGGGGAAATAGGAAAAGTGTTGTCAAATTTTTGGAAAGAAGTAAATTCTGTACTGTCTTTAAGAACACAAAAAGGAGATAATTATGATATTGCACTTAAAATAAACTTGGCTTGATTTGATAGGATTCAGAAGTCTTATTTTCAGGGTTTTGCTTTGATAACGAATTAACATGAATTACAGCCCCCCTCCCCCCCCGCAATCGCGAAGAATCCTCGTGATCCATCGTCCGTCCCGTCCGCACGATCATAATATACCGGGACGTAGCGGTGCCACTGCCCACTGGAGGCTCCTGGGAGGAGGAGAAGGAAGAAGAGTAGGAAGGAGCAGCTCCGCTGGGCGGGGTTTCCCTCATAATAGCGCGCAGAGGCGACCAGGGAGGAGAGAACTGTGCGGCTCCGCGGGGGAAGGTTCATGTCGTTTGATGCGCTTTAATTCTACCTATGTTGTGTGTTGTTCCCCCCCCCCCACTCTACCCCCGGCCTGTTCGAGCCCAGGCTCTGGCTGAGGTAGTAGTTTGTGCTGTTGGTCGGGTTGTGACGCTGCCCGCTATGGAGATGACTGCGCAAGCTACTGCCTTGCTAGTGCTGGTGCCTCCGCCGCCACTGGCGACAGCATCCGGCAGAAACGGACGAGAAGGAGTAGAAGAGGTGGAAAAGGGGCAGCAGCCGACGACCTTCTCCAGTGTCAGAAGCAGGTAACACCGTCCACCATTATGTCCACTCTCCATGTTCGGAGCCGATCGACGTCGTGCGTGTGGAAAGTTCAGATGTGTCTCTCCGCCTTCGGTCGGATTCGACCAACAAACCGTGTGGCATTGTTACATGCATCCCAACAAAAAAGTTCTTCTATCGAAGGGAGGGAAGCACTTTGTCCTGCGCTGTTTGTTTCCTTTATCTTTTTGTAACCAGCAGTCAGTTGTTTTTCCTCCCCCAACTCTGTGCTATACTAATGATTCTCGCCATGCATAATGAATTGGACCGGATCGGAACATCAGGTCCATATGTGGCATCGATTGATGTAGTTTTCCACTGTACAACGCGGGCGGGCGGGCGGTGGTGGAGGCATGTAGGTCAGCGCTTCTGTTGCTATGTGAGGAGAAGTGACGTGGTTTCCGCTGCCCATAGGTGTCCCTACAACACAAATCTGCCGTCCCTCCCCCACCCCCCATCCACCCATTCTCATGTTTCTGCTTTGACGTTCATTGTTGATCACGCTGCATTCCGTCACACCATCGCGCGCTCCTTTCCCTCCTGCGCTTTCACTCCCCCCCCCTTTTTTTTTTTCCTGCGCGCAAAATCTGCGTAAAGGTGCACTCCCCCCACCCGACTCCCATTCCCACTCCCACTCTCCTTACTGCCTGCAACGGGAAGTGCAGTCCTGATGTGGGTCACACGTTGCCAGTTAACCCCCCCGAATTTACCGCCCTCAGCGGTATCTGGCTGCTCAACATCATATTAGGGCGCAGGAGAGGCGGGGGGCTGGACTGTGTAATGAACTGTGATTGCCCAGGTAGTCTCAGCGGGTTAAACTAGTGCGGGGGAGAGGAGAGACCCCATCCCATCCACCCCTCACCTCGCGCGCTATAAAAAAAAAAAAAAAAAAACAATTCTCGCCGTTAATCTATTCTCAAAGTTGGCTCTGGGGGCTGGGTCTACATAGTGTGGCGTTTCGACGGAAGAACCACTCGTTGCGCAGATCTCGTCTTTGGTGCGTCGCATTTACGTTACCTTTCATTTTGTAGCTTGAACTTGATGGAACGCACCCCAACTTGGCGGTAGCCGGGGGCTAACTCAAACAGAGTCCACATTGACTCACGTTTCGGAGCAGCTGAGATGGTGTTGTTGCACCCTCTGTTGGTCATTCCAGGTAGTTGATGAAATAAGTCATCATCATCATCTTCCATACCCGCTTACTCCCAAGCTCAGGGTCACGGGGGTCTGCTGGAGCCTATCCCAGCTGTCTTAGGGCGAAGGCAGGGTGACACCCTGGATAAGTCACCAGTTCATCGCAGGGCCACATAGAAACAGACAACCATTCACACACACATACACACCTACGGACAATTTAGAATGTTCAATTGACCTCACATGCATGTTTTTGGACTGTGGGAGGAAGCCGGAGAACCCAGAGAGAACCCACGCAGACACAGGGAGAATATGCAAACTCCACACAGAAAGGTCCCAGGCCCGGAATCGAACCCACAACCTTCTTGCTGTGAGACGGCAGCGCTAACCACTGCGCCACCGTGTCGCCCGATGAAAGAAGTTTGTCCACATAAGACAGACCTGTGTTTCAAATTGCCTGATGGTTACATGTCGCCTAAGCCAACTTGCCGACCATGCATGTTTATTTTGAATAATAAACAGAAACCCGTCCTCAAGGACTTACTTCTGGTCATTATTTATGTTGCACACACATATTTTGAATGCCTTTGGCAGACTTCAAATGAGCCATTTTAATCGTGATTAATTCCCGGATTGGAGTGCGATTAATCGCAATTAAAAAAAAATGAATCGATGCCCAGAATTATATATACATGTGTGTATATATATACATATATATATATATATATATATATATATATTTATACATATATATATATATGCAGTTATCATATGTATATTATAACTGCACTGTGTCTTTTGCCAGACTCGGTGCAGTTAAGCGGTGATGAGGAGTTTTTGCTTTAGCCCTAAACGTCATGGCAGAAAAGCGAAAAAGGACATACTGTTTTCATAGTGAGTGGGAGGAAGAGTTCTTTTTTACGTCTTTCAAAGAAAAATGTTTGTGTCTTATTTGCGGGACGACTGTTGCAGTATCAAAGCGGCACAATGTCGAGAGACACTTGAGAACATGTCATGAAATCTTCGATGTGTACTTACCCACCAGACAGAAAATGTCAGTGGGTTAAAGGCAGCTTTAGACAAACAACTGACTTTTTTCACGATGCCAGTGGGAAAAAAAAAAATCTCAGAACGCAACCGAAGCTTTGTTTAGAGTGGCACATTTTTTGATAAAGAACAAGAAAGCTTTTTCGGATGGGGAGGTTTTTAAGGAAGCTGTGACACTCGTCGCTAACACAATCTTCAAAGATGAGAAACATGGTCCCGATGTCATCGCTGCGATTTCCAAAGTCCAACTTGGAGTACGAGTGTGAGCAGAATGCAGTGCCAGGCCTCCCACCTACATAGTAAATGTGTAGACAAACCACAGAGACAATATTTTAATTGATAAAATAACTGAAACGATATTAAACTAAAATGTTGCACAAAATCTTAAATGTTCAGAAAGAACTTAATAACTTGTTCTGACAAATAGATTGATGTTTTTCTTGGCTTGAAAATGTTAGAAGTGATTGTTTGCACTGCAAATACAGCAGGTGTTCCCCCTGACTTTCAAATGTAGGAGCAAATAAACATAAATACATGTTTTATGTTTAAACATGTTTGTCTTACCATTATTTTTGTGTAAATCATTGATTATAATTGTGGAAAAATAATTAATATTGATATGTGACCAATCACTACTGCTATTATTATTATCATCCGTTCAGTTTTGTTATTTAGGAAGGTTGTAGCAAATAGGTCCAGTGTAGCCCTCCGAACTACTCAGTGCCCATGAAGTAGCCCTCAGTCTCAAAAAAGTTGGTGACCCCTGGTCTCCACCCTACTTAGCATCACTGGAGCTATAAAAGGAAAGCCACCAAGTCCACCATTGAGGCTGCCGCAGAGAGTGCCTCCAGATGGCTTTGGATCAGGAGGAATGAGCCGTGGGCTAATGCTGCTGGCTGAAACACAAGCAAAGGTGTGATCAGCCCAGGTGGGGCTGCCTCAGTGAGGGTGTTATGATGTGATGTTGCGAGACCTGAAACACCCAATGACCTCAGGAACATCACTGAAGATGTGTCGCAGCGCATAGTTCATATATATACTGTGTATGTATATGTATATATATATATATACATATTACAATGACAAAAGGGAAAAGACAAAGACAAAATGTACCTTTATATTTCTATTAATTTATTTATTCATTTGTTCCTCTTTATATCTTTTAATCTTGGCTCTCCATAAGGCATCAACACTTCCTGCTGAAAAAAAAAGAAAAAAAAGGGGGGGGAAACTACTCCTGTAAGATGTTCAATCAGTCAATTAGATTTTTATGGAGTTTTATGGCAGATGTTTTTTTTTTTTCTTCATGTTTTGTTGTTTTTGATGAGTGCACATTTCAGAGAAAGTTCAAGAAGTGAGTTGGGGGTGTGACCTCCCTGAATGAGGCTGTTTGACTGGAAATGGAGCCAACAATAAAGAAATATTCATGCCTTCATTTTAAATGTCACACTTTGTATTCCAGGATGAAATGTTAATTTATTTATTTTATTCATTTATTTTGTTTTTGAATCGCCGTTTTTTTCCTATTAGGCTAAAAAAAAATGTTTAGCCTGTATATATTTTATTTATATTTTATCTTTTTAATCAATAAATTATTTTCTATCGTATTGTTGCTGTAACTCTACAAATTGCCCCTCCTCCTCGTCCTTCTTCTTCGACTAAAATGGAATATCATAAACGTTTCAACTATCATTACACGTGCAATGAATCTGAGAGAAAGCTTTGACGAATAATGTAATGATGTGAGCTGACAGTATAGTATAAACAGATTCGCAAACTGTTTCTGTCCGTCTCCACTCCCGTCTTCCCGAACTTTGACACCGACACCACAGGCTACGATTATTGGCCCCTCGAAGCCGCCGTCGTCGTTGTCATTGCTTCAGAGATCGTATATCGGTTAAGACGCTCTCTACCGCCAGCAGTTTGACATTGTTTTGGTCGTTAGCTTGGAGCTAGCTGCCCCGTCTCCTCTCCCCCTCTCTCTCTCTCGTCTTCTCAGACTTTGGACTTTCGTCCGCCGGGTTCCGGTTTCAAGGTTCCGATGGCCGCCGTCGCCCTCAGATGTTCCGCTCCGCTGCGTTCACTTTACCTCCGACGGTGAGAAACGGAAACTGTGACTGCGTGTCTGATAGCCGCCGTGACGTCTACCGTGGCTGCAGAGGAGGCTGCAGTTGACTGGTAGTTTAGCAGCTCTAGTTAGCAGTGGCTAACTTATTAGCCGATCAATGACAGAGAAAACAACTTACTTGACAGCCATTAGCTTAGCAGCCTGCCGCCCTAGAAGTCATGTAATGGTTGTGTTTTGCTGAATGCTAACGGCTAGAACTACTATTGACCTTTGCCCCAGTTCATGGCGGTGAAGCCGGTTAGAGGTTGGACCGATCCGCGTCCTCACCTGCTGCTGGCGGTAATTGGTCGGTTTTTATTCTTTGTCGTCAGATGAACAACGACGATTAAACAGGTCAGGTTTGGTGATGATTGAAATTCAAACACAATTATTGGGGTGGGGGCACCAACCATTTGTTCCCTTAACCCCTCAGTCACCACTCTCATCCCCACAATAATTCTTTATTTCAGAAAACGATGTGACCTGAAATAAATCTTGTATTTACTCAGCGCTTGCCCTGCATTCAGGGTCACTGGTGGGGGCGAAGTCTCTCCACAGTAAGGGGGTGGAGCCTATCTCAGTGGTCTCGGGGTGAAATAAATTCGCACTCGCACCTCCAGAATGAGGGTTCCTGAGGGCGGAGCCAGAGTCATATGAAGGAAACCTTGCCCACAGGGAGACAGAAACCAGTTGTGTGACCGTTGTTCTAAATCATCTCCTCGTATTTGTTGTGAGTGTTGACTTTTTTTTTTTGGGTGGGTCATAAGATACGGGGAGTTTGTTCAGACGAGGTCAGAGAGGAAGTTCACTCCCAACCTTCTGCCCGTCAGCCCAATGAGAATCTCCAGTGTGACCAGTGTTCCCAGTGTGACCTTCCACACCACGTCCAGCTCCAGGATGGGTGAGTCCAGTTTGCAGCTGGAACGAAACAGTAGATTAGAAGAGGAATAGAATAGAATTCCCATCAATAATCCCACATTGGGGAAATATGCACAATTAGGTACAGCAACAATATAGTGCAAAGATAAGAAAACATCTATTTATTACAAAGAAATAAAATTAAATAAAGAAAATATTTATAGGGCAAAAAAGGGAAAAACGAACAAACAAGATATTCAAATCATATGGACAGTTGTATGATTTACAAATTTAATGAATGTAATTACAAGTGTTAATCCTACACTGGGGAAGCAATATATAATTTATAGCAACAATGAGGTGCAAAAGAAGGAAAAGTATATACATGAAAAAGTCAGCAGTCAGCCATTGTGGCTAACAGCTGCTAGTGCCGCCCAAGAGGTGTGTGTGTGTATGTGTGTGTGTGTGTGTGTGTGTGTGTGTGTGTGTGTGTGTGTGTGTGTGTGTGTGTGTGTGTGTGTGTGCGTGTGTGCGTGCGCACACAGAGAGAAAGAGCTGTGTCATCTTTGTGTGTGTGTGTGTGTGTGTGTGTGTGTGTGTGTGTGTGTGTGTGTGTGTGTGTCCAGGTGTGACCGTGGAGCAGTTTGAGGAGGCCAAAGGTCGACTGTCCACCCTGAAGAAGGACCCTGGCAATGACGTCAAGCTGAAGATCTACGCCCTCTTCAAGCAGGTGAGCAGCTCCCCTTGGTGGCTGAGACGTTTGGTTCGGTATGTGTCATGTTATGGAGGCAAGACGCACTTAATTGAATAGTGCTTTTTAATTTCACGTGCACTCAGTACGCAATGTCTCATGAACGTTTTCATCTCTATGCATACAACCTCTGCTGGTGGCTTGTTGTCACTACAACCAAACTTGAATTACAGCAACCTCGAATGGCCAATATATCAAAACTCACAACAGTATGGAATCTCAGGAGGGCCCAAATTAAATATAAAATCTGTTGGAAAAATGAAGGAAATAAGAGTGTCAATATAAAGACGAATAAAACAAATAAAAGAATGAATGAAAAAAAATACAGAAATATTAAGGTAGATTTTGTTTCCTATTTTGTTGCTGCTTTTTCCTTTCGTATTTGCTTTTGCCAGTTGAAATGGGTTGTCAATGAAACCGCTATGTCCAGGGATTTATTCTTCTTTATTTTTTCACAGTTATTTCCTTTGTTAAAAATAATTTAATTATTATATTTACTTTATAGCAACAATGACGACAACAACTTCAAAATAAAACGAATATTTTATAACATAGTAATAATATAAATATTAATATATAATAATTATTATATCATATATGATAATAGTACAATCAATTTGGCCCTACTGTCATTCCACAGTTCTTTTGGGTCTGTAAACAACTTCCTCCCTCACATCTCTTGTCCTGTGGCTCCCCCTGCAGGCCACTCAGGGTCCCTGCAACACCCCCAAACCAGGAATGCTGGACTTTGTGAACAAGGCCAAGTGGGAGGCCTGGAAGTCGCTGGGCGTCATCTCCCAGGTAACCACGGCTGCACGCAGCCACTTCTCTACTGTCCAAAATGCTAATGCTAATTTTTTTTTCAGGAGGATGCCAGGCATCAGTACTGCGACCTGATTGGCTCCCTGGCGGAGGCGGAGGGCGGGGCAGTGGCGGCAGGAAGTGGGATGGCGGCATTCCAAACGCTTGAGGTGTTGGTGGAGGACAACATCACCACCATCAGACTGAACCGACCAGAAAAGAAGAACGCAATCACCACCCAGGTCAGTGTGAGTGAGTAATTGGGTGAGTGAGTGTAGCACCTTCCATTAGCTTACCATGATCGCTAAGAAGAACGCCATAACCACCCAGGTCAGTGTGGGTGAGTGTGTTCTGTTAGCTTAGCAGCTTCTCCTAACTAAGAAGAATGCCATCACCAACCAGGTGAGGGTATTACCCCCCCATTCACTCCAGCAGCATAAGCAGAGCATCTGCAGAGCAAAACACGGCCATTAAAACAACCTTGTGCAGGTTCATATGAGTCGCAGAGCGGCCGCACCTCAGAAGCGTCCCAGAAGCGTAAAAATGATATGAACAAGGTTATAATCGTTAGCAAGAACGAACAAAATAACGAAAGCTAAAAATTGAAAAAACAATTTTGTTAGCTGAAAGAGACAAAAACTAAAATTACAAGACAAAAATGATAACTAACTTGAACTGTTTTGTGTGTTTAGAAAACAAACTAAAACTAACTTAAATTGAAGTCATATTTTCCCTTCGTTTTTGTCTCTGTCAAATGAATATTTGTCTAGGAAAATTTTATTTTTATTTTTTCTTTTCCCTCCCCCTTGTCCTGTCTGACCATAATGATAAGCAGAAGTGTCTCTGAATGTCTATGATGGCTGACAGATTTTATTCTCAGAGGTAAATCTTGGGAGTTGAGCCACACGGGTCACACAGGGAGGAAAATTTTAGTTTTAGTTTTAGCAGCACCTAAATGCACCTCGTGTTCTGCGGTGTCACCCCTCTTTCACAGCGGTAGGTTAAACGAACGTCTCACAGAGCGGCAAAGTCCGACATGGGACTTTTTTTTTCGAATATGATGTGGAGAGTGATAAAAGAAAGTGTGTGTGTGTGTGTGTGTGTGTGTGTGTGTGTGTGTGTGTGTGTGTGTGTGTGTGTGTGTGTGTGTGTGTGTGTGTGTGTGTGTGTGTGTGTGTGTGTGTGTGTGTGTCATGTTAGCTAGCCAGCTATGCTAAAACTTACTCTGTGTGCGTGCGTGCGTGCGTGCGTGCGCGTAGTTGAACTTGACATTGTTGTTTTCAACTGGTGTTGTTAGATGTACAACGAGATCATCGCAGCGCTGGAGGAGGCAGCCAAGGACGACTCAGTCATCACCGTCTTCACTGGTATACACACACACACACACACACACACGGTCATCACCGTCTTCACCGGTATACACACGCACGCACACACACACACACGGCCATCACCATCTTCACCGGTATACACACGCGCACACACACACGGTCATCACCGTCTTCACCGGTATACACACACACACACGGTCATCACCGTCTTCACCGGTATACAGACGCACACACACACACGGCCATCACCGTCTTCAACGGTATACACACACACACACGGTCATCACCGTCTTCATCGGTATACACACGCACACACACACACGGCCATCACCGTCTTCACCGGTATACACACGCACACACACACTTGCTTACTCATGGCAGTCCATCATTATCGATGACGACGTTGCTCCAAAAAGTAAAAGTATGGATGTCTACTGGGGTGTGTGACGGCGGTGCATAGCCATGTGGCTGTGCAGCTGGAAATAGCTCATTCCCTGACTACAGGTGGAGCTCCCATGTGCCGCTCAGCAGTCAGGGACTGGAGTGCTGTTGGATTAAAATTGCATTTCCTCAGGAGGGTTTTCAGGTGGTCCTTGTGGCGCTTCTTTTGACTCCCAGCAGATCTCTGACCGACTGGAAGTTGACCATGGAGGATTTGCCGCGGGAGGCGGTGGGGAGGCATACGGATCACATGCCCGAGCCAGCATAGGTGTTTTTGCCCAAGGAGAACGGAGATGCTAGGTGTGTGGGACCGGTCATAGATGTCGATGTAGGGCACCCTGTCTTCCCAGGACACACTTGGGTTACTACGCAGACAACGGAAATGTGAAAGGCCTCGAGAGTATGTAGGTGCCTCTGGTAGGGGGTCCAGATGTCCGATCCATACAGCAGTGTGGAGAGGCAGATCGCCCTCTACACAGCTACTTTGGTAGAGGTGGTGAGGGTCCTGTTCCGAAAGACTTTGGAGCTGAGCCGACCAAAGGCAGCAGAGGCCAAGCTGATGTGGACCTGTATATCATCGTCAATGTTGCAGGAGGGAGACGGGATGCTGCCGAGATAGTTCAAGTGTGGAACTGTGACAAGGGAGTGACCGTCAATGGTGAAGTTGGGCACACTGTATTGAGGAGTCGATTCTTGAATAACAGTCTGTGTTTTCTTGATATCGACTTGCAGACCTGCGCTGTATATAGAAGTGACTACATTTACCGCTGTAGCGATTCAGGCAAGTGGGCGTTGAGAGCACAGTCGTCTGCATTACTGTAGCTCCAGGATGTGCTGGGTGGTGGTTTTGGTGAAGGCCTGGAGGTGCTGGATATTGACGAGGTGCCATCCACTCTGTATTTTATCTGCACCCCGTCAGAGGGGTGGAGGTGTTTGTAAGAGAGGAGGGTGACGGTGGAAAGGAAAATGTTGAAGATGGTAAGGGTGAGAACGCACCCTTGCTTGACCGTCACATCCACACTGAAGAATGGGACCTGTTGGACCCCCAATGCTCATGCAGGCTTTCATCCCGTCATGGAGGGTGCTGGAAGATATTATTGAACCTTGGTGGAACACCCAACTTCCTGAACACTTCCCACAGCAGTTCACTGTTGACCGTGTCGAAGACTTTGGACGGGTCGATGCATGCCAGGTACAGGTCTCTGCGGTGTCCTGTGCATTTCTCCTCAACCTGTCTAGCAACAAAGATCATGTCCGCAGTACTACACTCACGCCTAAAGCCACATTGAGACTCCGGCAGGATGTTTTCGGGAACACGGGAATGCCAGACGGAAAGGCATGATCCGTGCCAGCACCTTCCCGGCCACTGACGTGGGGGAAGATGCCTCTACTGTTGCCCGCAGTCTGCTCTGTTGCCTTTGCGCTGAAGATTGCAATGATTTTAGCAACCTTCCGATCTTACGGGACGACTTCAGATGACCAGATGGAAGTGGTCAGACGATGTAGTCTGCAAGTCTTCAAGCTGGCGATGGCTTTCCGTATCTCAGCAAACCAAGGGGATGGCGGGGGGCGGGGGGTCCAGGCCAGTGACGGGTGGCAAGTATGGGAGGTCGTCAAATATGTCCATCTGGGTTGGGTATGAGGTGTTCACACACACGCACACACACACACACACACACACACACACACACTAGGGCTGCAACTAATGACTATTTCAATAGTCGACTAGTCACCGACTATTGAAATGATTAGTCGACTAATTGGATAATTATTAATTATTTTCTTAAATTTAGCATGAGGCTGCTTTAATTATGTGGTAAATGATAAACACAAGAAAGATGGGTACTTAAATAAATAAAAAAATACATATTTTATTGATCTTTGCTGCTGATAGGCTGGTTCATAAAAAATGACAAATTGACAGGTACAGTGCTCAATCCGTAAGTTAAGTTAAGAATAGTTGTCCCTTATCCTTTATAAAAAAGTTTCACATAGTTTGAACTGCTTTGTTACCAATGAGCGTTAGAAATAATTTTTACATTGTATTGAAATCTTTTAATTGAAAATATTTTTACACAACAATCGACAAAGTGCAGGACGGATGGCTTTTTACAAAGGAGTTAAATAAATCAAGCTGAAAAGAACTAGCCATCCTGATTCATAGCCTGCTACTCAACACAGCCAGTGTGCAGTTGTTGTGAACGGGTCGCGCAGTGGCATCGCCCGCACCGACGTAGATTATGGCTCAGAGCGCACACTCTATGGAAACGAACGTGCGTTTGCGTCGATAATAAAGTTACGTTCAAGAAGGTTAAAAAAAAATACGGGGGGAAAACCCCGAGCCAATACGTCTATGTCTGAGACTTTGGCATGTACCCTACCGCTCGGTAGAGACGCTATTGCACACGTGCGACTACTCGGTAGAGAGATCGCAATGAAGTGAGATGGCTCACTCCACTGGAGAAAAAAAAACACGTCTGGCGACAACGGTCGACGATGGAATTCGTTGTCGACCATTTTCACGATCGTTTTTTGTTGACGTCAATGAATCGTTGCAGCCCCAACACACACACGCACCATGAGTTTTAGCGTAGCTTGCTAGCTGCTTCCCTCATCTCTCTCTTAGTAAGCTATTTCCTTAGCCTCCCCTTAGTTTTGATCATGTATGCACGATTAAAAGAATGAGCCGCTTACATAAATGTACAAAGGGTAGGTAGTATCAGCTTCAGCTTCAGCGTACGGCTTTTTAGTCAATATAGTTTTGTTGTTGTATCCTTTTATCTGTTCATTTGTATACGTACAATTATGACCGAATAAACTAAGCTAAACTAATGCTAAGCTAACAGAAGGTGGGAGTCTGTCTGAATTTGACTTATACACACACACACACACTGTGCCTCTCTCCAGGTGCTGGTGATTTTTACTGCAGTGGAAACGATTTGACCAACTTCACCAAGATTCCTGAAGGGGGCGTGGAGGAGATGGCCAAAGCGGGAGGAGACCTGCTCAGGTGACCAGTGACACACCCACCATCTGATTGGTCCAATCAGAGCTCGACTTTGGGAAGGCTGGGCATTCTGTGCCTGTCTTTTGTTTTGTTTTTATTTTACCTTCAAGGAGGTCTGAGCTAACCAAATCTAGCCGTGTGAACAGCTTCCTGACTCACCTGCTGCTGCTGCTGTTTTTTCTTTTTGTTTCTTCTTCTTCGTTGGTTCCACCCCCCCCCCTCGGCTGGAACAGGAAGTACGTGAAAGCCTACATCGACTTCCCCAAGCCGCTGGTGGCCGTGGTGAACGGGCCGGCGGTGGGGATCTCCGTCACCGTGCTGGGACTCTTTGACCTGGTCTACGCCACTGAGAGGGTACACACACACGCACACACACACATAATACACACTCAGACACACCTTAAGGTCCTTACACACCGGGAGTGAATTCGCCAAGCAAATAATTTGCGCTATTTTAAAACCTATTGAAGTCGATGGACTTCTGACCAATCAAAAGTGATGTTGGATGGTCGATGACGTCACATCAACACGTCGACGATGTTCTCTCCCTCTGCGAACGCGGAGCCAGTTGACGACAGACATTCTGAAGTACTGGCCAAATTTCACAGGGTCAACTTGAACTCACCCATTTCTTCTTGTGTCGTTTTTTTTTTTTTTTTTTTTAAGCTGTGGTGTATAAAGCAGTGTTTCGTTCTACGCATGTAAAACCAAAACTTCTCGGTCACCAAAAAAAATTCATATATTTTCTTCTCTCGGTTTAAATCTGTTCCTGAAAAGCTTTCTAAATGATAAAACCATCCAAAGCAAAATGAAAAAATATTTTGGCGACGGGAACTTAAATAACCGCCGCTTCTTCATCATCTTCCACCTGCGCCGCCACGTATCCACCTGATCTGTAGGTCCACCTGACGCACACGACTCGCCCTCTCAAGACACGAAAAAATAAATAATAATAATAATAATAATAATATAGTATAATAATTCTAGCAATACAATAAGCAGAAGACTACACTACCACTATAAACTAAGGTAGTCGGCGTTAGAAAGTCATTCATTTAACGGCTGCAACACCTCTCTCAAGAACAATATTAGGTGAACCCAAAGACTTCTCTTCTTTTTCTTTTTTGATTCAACCATCACCAGGACGTCATCAGTTGAGGATGTCGTCCACTCCGTTGTTTCTCCTTCGGCGCGACAGAAAGAGCCCCGAACTTGAGTCGCGAATAAGCGTCTAAAATTCGCTTATTCGCGTCGCCCTTGCTTGGGTGTCTATAGAAAAAAAAAATTGCTGGCGAAACATTCGCCTTTTCACGTCGCTTATTCACGTCGCTTCGCTTTTTGCCCCATTGTGTAAGGACCTTTAGACACACACTGAAGTGCTGTTGTGTCCCTGGCAGGCCACCTTCCACACACCGTTCAGCCAGCTGGGTCAGAGTGCTGAGGGCTGCTCCTCCTACACCTTCCCCAAGATCATGGGCACAGCCAAGGTACACACACACACACGCGCTGTTAATTTTAGCACAGCCTGCTTTTTTGGCATTAAAGCTAAGCTAACAGAACACACACACACAAACGCTGTAAATTCTACCATCACTGCTAGCTGTTTCCGTAACCTTTCTGAGCTAACGGAACAGAGGGTG
>NW_027466103.1:2795000-2990000 GCF_046127955.1 Nelusetta ayraudi | reverse complement strand
TATTTCAAACAATTGAAAATAGCTAACTTCCGGTTTGTCAGGGGTCAAAGGTCAGGGTGTCAGCATGTAGGGCTCTACATTCTGCGTGGGTTTTCGTCCCATGTCGTTTGGACCTTCCTAGAGGAGGCTAGAGGCATTTGAATTTTTGCAATGGGATTTTTTTGCGATTTTTGGTCAATTTTCAATGTGTGTCGACTTTGGAGGGCGAAAATTTCACTTTTTTTGAGATGATTCTTTGGTTTGAAGGTCCAGTGTATGTCATACTGAATTTTCAAGCCCGTCGGACTTGCGCTTTCTGAGCCTTGTGTTTTCCCTCTATTCCAAAGAAGTGACGATAGCTCACTTCCGGTTTGTCTGGGGTCAAAGGTCATTATATGAGCAAATAGCACCCGATTGCCCGCACGCGTGGGTGTTGGCCCCATGTCTCTACGACCTTCCTAGCTTACTTCCGGTTTGTCTGGGGTCAAAGGTCAGCATATCAGCAAATAGCACCTAATTTCCCGCACGCTTTGGTTTTGGGCCCATGTCTCTACGACCTTCCTAGAAGGAAATACGTTTGCAAAAAGGGCAAAAACTGGCAAAATAAAAGTGGAAATAACTCACTTCCTGTTTGTCGGGCGACAAAAGTTAGAGCGTACGAAATGTCGGGCTGGACGAGACGAACGCGTGGAATTTTCCCGCATATTTTTTTGACCTTCCTAGTGGAAGCTAGGGCCATTTCTAATTTTTAGTGGCCAGTTAAACATGCTTGGACGCCTGTAGGGGGCGCTAGAGAGTGGACCTTTGCCTTTTAATCTTCATTTTATCCAATTTTTCGCAACTTTCTACCTGCGTGCCAGATTTGGTGACTTTTGGAGTATGTTAAGGGGGTCAAAATGAGGTTCGAAGCCGAACCGTTAAGAATAATAATAATAAACATTACAATTACAATCGAGTCTTCGCCTTGCGAAGACCTGCTCAGATCTGAGCAGGACTTCGCTGAGGCTCAGCCCCGAATAAGAATAAACATAGCAAATCCAATCGAGTCTTCACCTTGCAAAGACCTGCTCGGATTTGAGCAGGACTTCGCTGAGGCTCAGCCCCGAATAAACATTACAATTACAATTGAGTTTTCGCCTTGCGAAGACCTGCTCAGATCTGAGCAGGACTTCGCTGAGGCTCAGCCCCGAATGAAACAACCAAAGTCACTCAAAACGAAGTGCTCTTGTGCACAAAACAAAGAAAGAAACCCACTCCCAGGACACAGCACACCAAAAGTGGAAGGTCTTCACCACCACCACACTGGCACTGCCACCACCAGACTCCAACAACTAAAAGAGAAAACGGAAATTAATACAATGGGAAAAACAGCAATGACAAATTATTTTAAAATAACTCACACTCTCTCTCTCTCTCTCTCTCTCTCACACACACACACACACACACACACACACACACACACACACACACGCACACACTGGGCGACAGGCCCAACTTGAATACCCTCCATAGTTTGTAATGACGCTTGGGTACCGTCTGGGCCAAGCAACAGTGGATGCAGCACGCAAGCACAGGACTTGGTGCAGCACGCGGCGTGAAGCTGCATGAGATAGCGACGCAGCAGCAACGGGGTTGCAGCGGCAAGGCAGCAACAGGAGCACTTAATGCAGCACAGCTGCGGCAGCGATGAGCAGTGGGACAGAGCGTTTTGGTGACACAAAGCTGGACAGAGCAGCAGCGAACTCAAAGGGGCTGATTGCAGCCACTCCTGCTTACAAGGAATTGGCTGTTAGTTGTTATCATTAATATAAATACTGTTGTTCACTACACAAATAATTTCACATACCTCTGTAAGGTCCTATCGGAGCACACGCAGACTTTAATGTGATATAAGTTACTTGTTAAATATTTGATAACATTTTGGTAAAAATTTATAACTGTGCTTTTTGAATGGACAATAGACAACATACAAGCTGTTATTTAACAATTTGTAAATTACTTGTTAACTGTATGTTAATGATTTCTAACTATGCCTGATAAATTAGTATTAGTTTATTAATAAGCACTTAGTAAACTTCTTTCTAATGACTTGATAAGTATCAGTTAAAAGTTTATATATGTTATTGGGACATTAATCTAAAGTTGCAACTTTTTCTTATTTACTAACTGGTAATAAATGAGGAAATTACATATATAAGCTAAAAACTAATATTTAACTACTTGGTTGTTACATACATCTAATGATGCTATTTCTTGGACACATCCTCAGTGATAGTACCTAGGGTCACTGGGGGTTTCGGGTCTTTCAACTTCAGACCCCCTCGCCTAGACGACCCGACCAGGAGTGATCATTTCCCGGCCTGTGTCCAAGAAGCACTTGCCCACTGTTTGTCCCTCTGGATCCACAGCCATCGTGAGGCTCTCTCTGCTGCCTCGGGAGCTGTACTGATGGCTCTCCTCTTGCGGGCCCCTGTGATGCCCAGGAGGCCGAAGGCCTTGCAGAGTGACCTACCTGCAAAGTTCCTTCCCCCGACCTCAATGGGCAAGCATTGCGCCCGCCACCCCCGTCTGCGGCACTCCTCCACCAGCTCTGCGTATTTCTCTCTCTTCCTCTCACTTGCTTCATCCATCCTCTCCTCCCAGGGCACTGTTAGCTCCAGCAAAACGACCTGCTTAGCTGACTCTGAGAGCAGGACAATGTCTGGCCTGAGGCTGGTTTCCACGATGTTTTCAGGGAATCTCAGTCGTTTCCCCAGGTCTACCCTTAGCTGCCAGTCATTAGCTGCTCCCAGGAGGCCTGTTTGGGCTTTCAGTCGGGGAGGTGGTTGTTCTCCGGCTCGCACAAATGGGATTTCGCGCTTTGCTGGTTGTGAGTGCTTGCTCTGGTCGACGGCCATGCTGATCGACTCAGCGATCGCCTTAAGCACCCGGTCATGGCGCCAGCGATAGGGTTCCTATTCCTTGGCACAAGGGACATGCTGGCGTTTCAACCTTGCCCCAGCAGCAGAGATTTGATGGGCTGGGCAGGACATCATAGACAGACTGAATGAGGAATTTGATGCGATAGGGTTCAGCCCTCCACAGTTCTGGCCATGAGATCTTTCTGTCCATGGCCTCTTCCCAATTGGTCCATGCGTCCTGACGCCTCAGCCCCACCCACTGGCTTGCCCGCTGCTCCTCGACTCCAGCCCTCACTTCATGTTGGACCAGGTCCCTCCTTTCCTTGCCCTTGAGCTTTTTGTAGTGGATCGTTGGAGTGGTTCCCAGACCCGCACGGCCAGTCGATACGGGTCCCACAAGCTCTCTGTGGCCCAGTCGGGCTTCAGCCTGGTCTACAGCCACCTGTGCCTTCCACTTCCTGCCAGTCCTCACCTCTATACCCGCTTGGGATACCTTTGGGTCCTTGGATTCCCTGTACAGGAGCACTTCCCTCGCTCTGGTTACCATGAACTCCTCAGTAAGGCTGTTGAAAGGGAGCGTCAGCTTGTTCTTTTTGCCGTAGAGGGCCATGCTGCTTAGGCTTCTGGGTAAGCCCAACCAACATCGAAGGTGGCTGCTGACCCTCCTCTCAAACCCTTCCACAGTAGAGATCGGAAATTCATACACCAGCAATAGCCACAGTATCCTAGGCAGGATGCTATGCTGGTAAACCCACGCCTTGAATTTCCCCGGAAGGCCTGATTTGTCGACTATCTTCAGCCAACTCTCTAGTTGTTCATTGGTTGCCCTGATGGAAGCGGCATCCTTTAGGGAACAGTCAAAGGTTTTCCCAAGGCACTTCACAGGCTTCTCTGTGACTGATGGAATACGGGTACCTCCTAGAGAGAAGTGGAACCGATCGGTCACCTTTCCTCTCTTCAGGGCTAGAGACCTGGATTTTTCTGGCTTGAAGTGCATCCGGGCCCAAGTGGTTAGCCTCTCCAAGCCCTGAAGAATCCATCTGCATCCTGGGACTGACACTGTTGTAACTGTCAGATCGTCCATAAACGCTCTAATGGGGGGCTACGGGGTGCGGCCCGGCCCTGTTCCTCCTGCGTCTCTCTGAGGCTGATCCTTGAGCGCTGCTCTGGCTGCACCTTCACCAAACATCCCATCTTGGTCTGGTGGATCTTCAGACCCCGTGGGTTTTTGCAACTTTTACCGCATACGCATACACATACAGCATTCATTGTCGGTTGTCCGTTTGCGTGGGTCGTTGCCTGGTTGACTGTCCATTCGGGGTGCTCATTCTCCCCCCCTTTCGGGCTCCCCTGGGGGTGTGTTTCTCTAGGACTTTCTGTAGCTGAGTTATATTTAACTACTATATTAACTCACATTCTAAATATCATTGTTAATAGTTTGTAAACCATATGCTAATAACAGTGAAACTTTGTAGAAGAACAAATGGGTAGAACAAGGCTAAGGTACAGAAATGTTTTGTACCTCAGCCTTGTTCCGCCCATTGGCTTTTCTGTGTGCCGCATTTGACGAAAGAAACACCACAGGTGAAATAGTTATAAATGACATTACGTTTAATGTCTAGAAACACAAATACTAAGCCATCACATGGCAGAACAGTATTACATAATAATATACAGACCCATGAGGCACTTTTTGTGCTAAACACTAGGTAAAGAGAATTTTGGAGGGACATTTAATGTCCATACATCACAGCAATGTCATGGATTATCCGTCCTAATGGCCCATTGTGATGCTTATGGGCGAGCCACTCATGCCATTCAATAACTCTGAGATGGTCTACCAGTAACTCCTCTGTACGATTCCCTCTGAGTCTCCACACATTTTCCTTGACCGTTCTCCAGGCCCTCTCTATATGCTGTGTATGTGCACCTGTTTGGGCATCGACATGTGACACACTGTGATTGACCGTGAAATGAGTGTAAACAAGCTGAGGTAGAGTATTTCTATAAGCCTGCCACTCGTCACTTATTATTGTAGATCTCACTTTAACATGGTGAGCTATAAGCGGCACCAGATCTCTCCTTCTTCTTCTTCCAACTAAACGAAGAACAGGCTTTGCTTCTGCCTCTCTTGTTCACCCCTAGCATCCCAAACACCCACTTCTTCCTCTTCCAGCCACCAGTCATTCGTCCCCATCTGTGTCGGCGCCGACGAAGATGCAGCGGGAGTACAGAGAAAGAGCCAGTCTCATGTGCTTCACGGGGACATGGCTAAATCCCCGCGAAGGGGCCATGTGTAGCCTAGGGGAAAAATATGATTATTTATTTATTCATATTTACATGCTTTATTGTCCTTATGTGCCCTGGTAGCTGCGCCACCCATAGGCATCATGTGACGTGATTGCGTAAACTCTGCAGGTGTTCACAAATTACGTTCACATATTAGCCGTGGGATAACAAAGTAAGGAGCTGCGAGCTCTCCAGTCTCACCACCTCTGAGAACAGTACCACTGCGAATTTCGTCCACTCCGTTGTTGGTCTACTTCAATTTCGTTCGATGTCGCTGCCATGAACTGGTTGTACAAGGAATTGGTGAGTTTGGAAAATGTGAAACGTGTTGTCCAGCATGAATGCTAACTTTGTTTGTTGACTGTTCTGATTGGGTAACGTTAGCATTTTAGCATTGTCTTTATTGTTGCCGGCAAATGTATTATGTATTTTGATTTGTGTTCGATCATTCTAGTAGTTCACTGGTCCTGTTGTTTAATCCAGGCCAGGTGAATAATGAATGGTCTCGATGGCGAGCTAACTGAACCGGGAGAAGAATTGGAGTCGAACGTAGCTACTGGCTCTTGGACATAAATTCACTGAACAATAACTACATGGACATTTTTCCCACACATACACACACTTTCACTCTGCTGTCCAACGATCTCCTCATGGTCCTGAACTTTGTTTTTCATGTTTTTTTTTCCCCCTTCTTGTTTCATAATGTTAATTAATTACTGAATTTAGCCAGTTCTAAGAGTTGTTTTTGTTATAGATCCTAACTGGTTTCCAGACTGCAGCTGTAAATTTATTTTGTGGTCATTATTATTATTATCATTATTATTATTATTATTATTATTATTATTGATAATAATAATAATAATAATAATAATAATAATAATAATAATAATAATAATATTCTTGCTGTTTTTGCTGTTTATTGTTTTGCTGTTTATTGTTTTGCTGTTTATTATTGATGCTGTTGATTATTGTTATTGTTTTGGGGGGTTGTAAATATTTTGGTTTCCACTAATCACACAATACGCGTATTTGATAAACAATCATCTTGTTTTTGTCTTAATTACTTACACCAGCTCCAGCAGTTGATCCTAGCTTTTGATCATAGCATTATTATTTCATATTCCACTAAAATAACCAATTCAAACACCCGTTACACATGCCCTTCACGGGGAGGAGGGAAGGAGGAGGAGGTTTGTGTGTGTTTTTGAATGATAGGTAGTGTAACCCCGGGCACATCACAATTAAAGAACAGCTCTGCAGTAGGGACATTGAACTGCTAGCAGTCAGTGTTCGGCCGTACTACATTCCGCGGGAATTTTCACACGTTATTGTTATAACTGTGTACATCCCGCCATCAGCTGATGCTGCTGCTGCTGCGTGTCACTGCACGGTGGTGGCGCTGCAGACCAAGCACCCAGACGCTCTCTTTCTCATCTCCGGGGACTTCAAGCATGCCTCTCTCTCTGCTACTCTCCCAAACTTCACGCAGTACGCGAGCTGCCACACAAGGGACAATAAAACTCTGTGGATGCATTTTTGATGCAAGCAAGCAAATGCATACACCTCCACACTAGGGTTGGGTACCTTTCACCTTTGAATCGAAACGATACTTTTTTCGATAACTGGGAATCGATACTCGGTACCAAACGATACCTATTTCGATACTTCTTTTTTTTTTAAGTTGAAAGAATAAGTCAAAATAAGTCAAAACTTCTTCATTTCAACAGTTCTTTATTAAGAACAGAACGTGCTTTGCCTAATCCCCTCCCCTTCCAAACAGGCAGAACAGCACAGGTGCACAGTACATTTGAGAAAAGAACTTATATACAAAAAAATGGACAGGGTAAACAAATAAATACAATAAAATTATCAAACTTAATACCATGGCAATGAACAATACAGTATTTAGCTGCCTGCCACAAAACAAAAGCCCTGAGTCCTTACCTCCTTTTTTTCTCTTTTCTTTTTTTAAAAGAGATTAAGTTTACCAATGAAATACTGAACTGTAGACACTCTACTTCACTATGGAATTGTGCAAGACTGCTACTTTAGCAGTTCTTTTTGAGAAAGACCAACATGTCCACTTTCTCAGGTAACAGTCGAGCACGTTCGACACTCACTGTGTCCCCCGCTGTTGAGAACACTCGTGTGTAGGGTGTAGAAGAGGCCTGGACACACAGATATTTCTTTGCCAAGTTGGACAACATTGGCATCTTGTCCCTCTTCTGCCACCACCAGAGGATGGGATCTACTTCGGTCAGTTCTCCTTTGAAGCTCTTGTACTCCTGTACCTCCTTCTTGGCCTTCTCCTCAATTGAGTGGCCACTGTTGTCGACCTCAACCTCTTCCAGCAACAGGGCCTGGTCTTCCTCTTCAAACAGCTCGCCAAGAGCTGAACGTTTCTTTTTCTTCTGGAGTGGTGGTGGTAGTGGGTGGTGCTGGAAATATAAAGTAACGTAATTTTTAGTCAAGCATTTTTATGTCATCAATACTAGAACGTAGGAAATGCACATCCCAAAGCGTTTTTTTATATGGTGCTGGATCCAAAAAATAAATCATAAAGAAGGCAATGTCCGCACACGATATGTGCTCTCCTGTCTTTTCTTTCTTAACCAAACAACGTTTCGCAGACCAGGGCTTTTTCAAGTTCAATACTAGAGGCCACCAGGGCTTTTTCAATACTAGAACAATAACAAGTGGCAGTTCTATGCACATCTTACACAAGCTGCTGCAGACTCCCACTCTTCTTCCTCCAACTCCTCCTCCATTCCTTCCTCCTCCTGGGTCACAGGCTCAGCTCCATCTCCAACCTACAGATAAAACAAATTAAATAATAGTGAATTCAAATATGTATGTATGTACAAAATAGAGCACAGTAGTCTACTCAATGATTACTAACAAAAACCTAATTTCTGCTCGCAAGTTGAAGTTCGGCAGCTTCTTTTATCAAGCGAGTCCAAATAGCCTCATCCAGGACTTTGGTCTTGAATCGAGGATCTAGGGCGGTGGCTTCCTCAAGGAACTGTTGGAGTTCATAATTTGCTTCATCCTAACCAGATTAAAAGAAAAGAAAGAAATCTTTTAAAATGTTGACAATGCATTTAAAATATGTTAGGCAGTAGCACAGACACTAGGTACTGAATGTCACAACTTAATATCATTATGAACTACCATACATACCGTGTAGCGTGGCTCCAGATCTTTCCAGATGGTCTCCTTGATGGCTCGCTTGAAGGGAGAATCATCCAATCCAATCATCCTTCACCTTCAAGTAAGGATGGAAATAAGTATTCACACTTTTACATGTTATACATTTGTCTTCTATATCAATCAACTTACCTTAAACTTCTGTTTGAGTTTCTCCAAGATGGGGAGGATCTGCCCTGCAGTGGCACTCTTGTCAGCAGACACACAGAGCGTAGATTTGTAGAGAATCCTCATGGTGTCGATGAAGTCTTCACACTTCTTCAGGTCATCTGTTGACACTCTCTCCAGTCTGGGAAGAGATCAAATCAGAAGTCCATACATACATAACAAACATGCATGTGTGCTCTGTCTCATAATCAGTCAAATTCTGTTTTCATACTTTGGACTTAGGTCTTATTTACACCGTTTATTTAGTTTGTATTCAGTCTATACTGAATAGGTGCTGGGTCTACCAATGTATCTTTTTCTTTTTTTAATGAATAATTTTTACCGGTCTCTGTCCATTGCCTTCTTCAGTTGTGGGTCCATTGAAGCTGCCTGGATTACGGGGTACATTTCAAGGAAACGTTCAACCATCAGGAACAGGCTGTTCCATCTAGTACGGACGTCCAAGATGACAGCATGGCATTGCACTTCAGACTGAGCACCTTTAACAGACAAAAAAAAATAGGGGGAAAAAACAGTTAAGAAAAAAGACAATGAATAGGACCTAATTGTGGGCAGGGGTCCCGGGGGAACCTTCAACTTACCAAAAATGATTCTGTGTTTTTCTTTAAGGACAACTTTGGCAAGGTTATTCCTCCTTAGCCACACCACCACTGTCCTTATCCTGGCAGCCCAGTTGGACACATTCTTCACATTGTACAGCTTTTGAGCTGCTATGTTTAGTGTGTGGGCAAAGCATGGCATCTTCAGGATGGCCATTCTCTTCACTGCCACATTCATATTAAAGGCATTGTCAACAGTGATGGCTGCTACCTTTGACTTAACTCCAAAGTCATCTAAAATATTTCCTATCTCCTCAGCAACAATAGGGCCTGTCTGAGAAACATACACAGCACGTGTATGAAGTACTTTATCCCTTAGCTCACCCTGAACTATGTAATGGGCTGTAACAGTGAGGTAGTGATCTTGAGCCACACTGCTCCATCCATCAGCTGTGATAGCAATATGGTCAACAGCACTCAGCTCCATCTTGACATTTTCTTTTTCAACATTATACCAAGCTGGTATAAGTGTGTCTGTAAGAAGGGCTCTGGAGGGAGGGGAGTATTTGGGGTTCAGGGTCCCTGCCATCTCCCTATATATAGCAATAAATAATTCATTTATATTGTCAGTGATTTATCTTACTTCATATTAATCACACAAATCGCTCATTTAATTCATGCATTAATAATTTACCTGAACCATGGAGCCTCCACAATAGAAAAAGGCAACATCCCCTTCACCACAAACGTAGTGACAGCTCTGTGGCACTCGTTCGTTTTCTGCTGAGGGAGAGCTGCCTTCTTTGCCAAAGTGAATGGTGTCTCCGACTGTCTGATGTTACGGTGACCTAGAAATGGAAGCAGGAGTCATAGTGTTGAAAAATATGAATTAAGATGACCCTAGTTTGTAATAATGAACAACACAAGAGCTGGTGAAAATGTATTACAACATTGATAGTTATGTTTAGCTCCTCTTTCTAAACTGCCAGCAGTTTAGCTTGTTAGGCTTAGGAGCATAGCTACAGTAGCCCCGTTTGGAATGAACTAGCCAATGCTGGTAAGTGGTAACTATCTAACAAAGAGAATGCTCACGTTAGCAAATTAAATAATGTTAGTTACCTGACGATGTTGAAGCACAAACGCTTGCAGAGTCGTCCTCAGTTGATGACTGAGAGGAGGCGGGGTTCATCCTCAAACTGTTAAAAACACCTACAGTCTTCTGCGTTTAAATGTATGTTGTGCTTAGTGAGGTGCTTCTTATAATTTGTTGTATTCCCTTTGGGAGCTCTCTTTATGCTGTCACAAAAGTTGCAACGAGCACTGTCTCGATTTATGCTCGTAAAATATAGCCACACTTTCGAACGTTTACGGCTCGCCATGCTGTCTGTGATTTCTTGCCCATCGATGCAGTGTGATGGTGCGTTCAAGAGCTCCTCGTAATTTACGCATGCTCTGTGATGGTGCGTTCAAAGGTATCGAAACGTGGTATCGTTCGTTTTCAAGTGAATCGATAACAGTTAGTACCGACCTGGCTCAGTCAATACCCCAAAAAATACCGATTTCGATACTCAAGCCTACTCCACACCCCTGCCCCTCTCGGCCGCTCATACCACAACCTCATCCATTTGCAGCCTGTTTACACCCCGGTGTTGCAGCAGCAGACTGTACAAAAGAAGGCTGTACAGCTCTGGTCTGATGAGGCATGTGAGCGGCTGAGGGACTGCTTTGAGTGAACGGACTGGGACATTCTATGCAAGTTACATGGGGAGGACATCAACAGTCTGACCCACTGCATCACTGATTATATTAATTTCTGTGTGGAAAATACCGTGCCATCCAAAAGGGTACGTTTTTTTTTCGAACAACAAACCGTGGGTGACTCCCGATCTGAAGGCTCTGCTGAATAAGAAGAAGATGGCCTTCTTTTCAGGAGACAAAGGGCG
This sequence comes from Nelusetta ayraudi, assembly GCF_046127955.1. Taxonomy (NCBI): domain Eukaryota; kingdom Metazoa; phylum Chordata; class Actinopteri; order Tetraodontiformes; family Monacanthidae; genus Nelusetta; species Nelusetta ayraudi. The sequence continues at coordinate 2,978,975 of NW_027466103.1, read as the reverse complement.
TGTTGTCATTGCCTCGCCAGGCCTCGCCTCGCCGCGGTACGCCTCGGTACGCCTCGGTACGATTGTGTTTTCATTGTGTCCATTCTGTCCAAGCTCTCATTATGCTTTGTACAGTATGCTCGATATGCATGATACTGCCGCAGTCTCTGTGTCCCCGGCAGGTGATGACCACTGCGCCAGGAGCTGGATTGTGCTGTCCTGGGGGTCTTGCTGTCATCGCTTCATCCCACCACCACGCTTAAGACCTGGACTAGTCCTATCGGCAGATTGTCCATCGAGTTAGGCTCTTGCCTTCCAAAGCATGGACACTTACACTCCACATGGACAGCAGCCTTGAATTAGTTCCTATTCTTTGTGTTTATATCCGTTTTGCCTGGTTGGTGTATCTGTTTTTCACTCTGTCCTGTCTGCCACCCTGGCTCACTCTGCTCCTTTCTCTCTTTCTCTGTCTCTCCTCTATCTTTCTACTTCACCCCAACTACTCATAGGCAGATGATCGCCCTCTGGAGTCTGGTTCTGCCCTAGGTTTCTTCCCACAGGGGAGTTTTTCCCAGCCACTGTCGCATCTTGCTTGCTCCGGGGGCCTGGTTGGTTCTCTCTGATTGTATAGAGCGCTTTGAGACGCCTTTGGTTGTGATTTAGCGCTGTACAAATAAAAGTTTATTATTATTATTATTATTATTGGCTCTGTGATCACAAGACCGCGGGCGCAGTCGACGTGGTAATGCGGGACAATGTTTTCGTGAGGATCATTTCTGTGCGACACACAACAGCGCAGCAATGGACAAAGTAGAGGTTGTTTAATACCTTCTGCTCGGTCTCTGATTGCTTTTCTGTTAAAGAAAGAACAGTTTTCCTCACTGAAGTCACAGTTGATAATTTATGCAGGCAACAGTTATAATTTTTTATTGTTTTGTTTTCTAGGAGAGCAAATGTGAAGTTCAACCTTTATATTTTCACCAAAAGTAAATACGAGACAGATATAATGGGAAAATAGCATTTATTTAAAACAAAAACTGTATAAAAACAGACTGTAAACACGGCCAAAATAGAGCCTCCTACTTATTTGAAATAGCCTGTATCCACTTGACTCTAAGTCCTCCAACTGCTTTTCCAACGTTTTACAGGCTTCTGGAGTTTTAGCCTCGCAAATGTCCGAACGGCATTGTGCTATTTTCTTTTCGAGTGACCTGAGAGACTTCTGTCTCTCATCAATGAGAGAGCGATCAACGTCGGGGTCTTCCTCACTGTCTGAATCCGAAGTATCATCAGAGGGATCTCGACCCGATTTCCTCGTCGGAGTTTGGCTCCTAGTTTCTCTGCTCTAGCTAGCATCTTTTTGACGGCAGCAGCGTAACCACCAATGGCCTCCTCCGAGTCACTCTCACTATCATCACCCATCTCCAACTTCCTCATTATGTTATCAAGTCTTTCTACCATTTTGATTTTAGTTTTTGTGGCACGATACATTTTTACGGTTGTTTTTGCTTTTCCTTTCTCGAGTATTTTGTCATTGTCATCTTTAATGCTGTAGTTGCCTTTTTGTTTGATTACTGGAAGCTGTGGATAAACGTCAGTGTATCCCGCCTCCTTATAAGGTGGGGGACTCTTTACGGGAGCAGTGTGTGAAAAAGGAGTATTGATTTTTTCTAATAATGTCGCTGTTGATTCCGCGGTTTTTGCAATTACCTCCCTAGCCACTTTATCTTTTCCACTGGCAACCACTCTCAACTTTTGTCCTTCATCTTCGAAGAGCTGCAGCATTTCAAGTTCAGTTTGTCTCTTTTCAGTTCGTCATTTACCTTGTTTCCCTTTTTTCTCTTTGGCTTTATGTGCAGTAATGAGCACGCTTATTGTTTTGATCACGTCTGGATTAAGGGTACCTTCAACCGGCCAGGGTCTCTCGATGTCTGGCCAACGCTTGTTCCACTTCTTAGAATCTTCTGTTATGCCTTTAACGAGAGGATTGTTTTTCTGCACCAAATCAATTGGTGTTAAAGTTTTAGAAGTCATGTCCGTCATTTTGGTCTTTTGATGTACTTATTTTATGTCAAAAGAACTGGAAACCATTTACTTTTGGACTCACAATATAAAAGTGTCTAACTTGGTTAAAAATTAAAAGTTATTTCTCAAACCTCAAAAACAACAAAATAAAATGTAATTATATGCAAAAAGCATAGAAAAAAAGACAATAGAATAGGAATGACTTGTGAAAATCAGAGTATATGAGAAAGTTTTGAAACATGTCCAAATGTATCTTATGTAGTTCTGAACCTGTTCAAAAGAGGCCACAAGACGACGATTGTGCATACTGAATCAAAATCAAGAGCAAGTTTATCCTACGTGTGTGTGTGTGTGTGTGTGTGTGTGTGTGTGTGTGTGTGTGTGTGTGTGTGATCGTGCAACAGAAAATCTCCGTTGAGGCTCCTCTCATCGACTTCACCGCAGTCTCTGCGGTGAAGTCGATGAGAGGCAGAGAGGCAGAGACTTTCAAAATGTTATCTTAGCAAAGTCCTCATTTGGGCTCATAGAAATTAACTCCAAACAAATCAACAATAAAACTTCCTAGCTGGGGCTCATAAGTTAAACAAATGCTCAAACATATAAGTTTCCCAGTTTCCCAGTTTTAACAAACATGCAAAGTCTCCAGCAGGCTCATAAATTTAAAATTAACGGGGTGAGGCAGCTCGTCCCCCATATACACCACTATTTTCCTATTATCATTCTAACACAATTCACGACTCCAACCTCCTACTTACATGCAGAACGTGGAGACAGACAAAGAATGAAAATGACCTCATTCACTGCTCTCCCACTCGCGCACACAGACACACTCCTCAGAAGAAAATACAGAGGCCCTGTTTACACTTGGTCACTTGTAACTGTTTTGGGGGATTGGATCACGAGAACGGATCTCGAAGCATCTGTTCGCACTTAGCATTAACATGCGTCTCGAGCGTGCCATTTGTGATCGCATCACACCCCCCCCCCCTGCAGAACCTATGCAAATGCAACATGCGTCATTTCCGTTTGAAGAGGTAAATTGTTGGATCAGATTATTTCCTTGTGTCGTGCTGCTGATCCGCGTGTTCATTGAATGAAGAGTCTCAGGAGAAGAATGCCAATTTAGATATATCTTTACTAAATAAACAATTCAGTATACAAATATACAGAGCTCTGGGCCGAGTTCAAAACCCTAGCAACAACAAAGTATTGTCAGGGCATGAAGTCTGACTCCTATCTGTCCCTTGACCCAGTCCTTTTATCCATAATGAAAACATGCAAATGATCTCCGGTGTTGTCCTCCTTTGACTGGCTGCCAGGTGTCCAGATCCCAGCCTCATTGGATGTTGAGGCAGCCTTTTAACCAAGTCCCCAGTTGATAATAGTAAAAAGAAACAAGTCCTTATTTGGCAGGGAGCCAAATGATCCATCCTCCTTCCGATCTGGTCTGCTGGAACACTTCCCTGTCATAACCTCCTGGGGCCTCCAGTGGCTGGCAAATTTTCGGATGCAACGTCGCACATTTAATCACATATGTGGGAAACTGCGACCGCTGCTCCACTGACAAAATACGCTAATGGGGAATGAAATTTATTAGCATCCTAATAAAAGAGGCTTCTTGTTTGTAATAATGACGACGCCGGGAGGTGGGGACCAAGTACGTACATGGGAGAGGTGAGTGGAGTAGGCGGTCGTTAATGTGGACTGAGCTCACATTCGGTTCGCACGTCCGTGACGAATGCGATTACCCAATACCACCTCCCCAAGGTGGTTTGGGTATTCGGATGACAAAACGGATTTGGACTGTTTGCACTTGGTTACTTCGTTTTGCTGATCGGAATACGAAAAACGCATGAAATGAGGCGAACGCGTGGGTTTTTGTTGCACGTCGAGGCGACTTTCCTAGGGGGCGCTACGGCCATTAAAGTTTTTTTCTCATGTCTCGGTTTTTGAAACCTGGGAAACAAATGCTTCCAATTCGGCCATTTCTGCATCTACAGGAAATATAGTGGCATCATTATTTAGCCAAGGTCTTCAGGAATCTAACTGTAACTTTTATCCAGGTGTGAATAACGGTGTAGGCGTGGCCAGTGAATGAACGGACAGTCCGACTTGGGGGCATTTCAAACATCGTCCACACAAACGTCCCCATTTTCTCTAGGGGGCACTATTGAGTGGATGTGAATTTCTTTTCCAAGAAATCCAAATTTGGGGCAGGTTCAACCTACATGCAAAATTTGGTTTTGGAATATGGGAAAGGGGTGAAAATGGGGTTCACATGGGGTTTTGAAAAAGACCTTTACTTTGAAGGGACGTATTTCAAGTCTGTGGCACCTACGGTTCCTGATCGTTGTGTTTTGAGATTTTTTCAAACAAGTGTGAATATCTCACTTCCGGTTTATTTGGGGTTATAGGTTAGCATTTATGAAAATTAGGTATGAATTCAAGGAACACGTGGGTCTTTGTCCCATGTGTCTACGACCTTCCCAGAGGGTGCTATGGCCATTCTAGTGTTTTGGTCTATGTAGGGGACGCTACTGAGCAAGTGTGTAAAATTCTTTCAAGAAAATAAAATTTTCACCGGTTCTGACCTGCATGCAAGATTGTGCAAGGATCCAGGTATGTTAAGGGGGTGAAATTAGGGTTTGAAGCGCAGGTGCCGAGAAAAAAAAAGAAGAAAAATTCAAGCTGCAAGCAGCGTTTGTGGGACTGAGCCGCCGTGGCCGACGCCGACCCCTGATGACCCCCAACCTCTGCCGACGCCTGCAATTGACACCCGTCCTCTGCCGCCGCCTGGCGACATCTGCTGACTCTGAAAGAAGTCTATGCAAATGATGTAGATTGTTCACCTCCAGTTTTTTGGGTTTTTTTTGGAAGATGCTGTCGAATCTGAAATTGTAGGCCTTGGTGAGACAAACACGTGGGTGTTTGAATGATGTCTGTAGGACTTCCCTAAAGAAAACTGCAGTCATTTATGTGTGTGTTGACAAAGAGGGAGAAGTGGTCTAATTAATCATCATAAGCCTGTGTTTGCAAATGATGCAGATTTTTTTACTTGCAGTTTTTTTTTGAAGTGGCTGTCAAATGTGAAATATAGGCATTGATGAGACAAACGCGTGGATGTTTGAATGACGTCTGTAGCACTTTCCTGAAGGAAACTGCAGCCATTTATGTGTGTGTTGAAAAAGAGGCAGAGAAAGAGAAAGGCGTTAGGGCTCCCAACTAGCAAGAGCAGAGTTAGCTCCGCTTTTGCAACCTTGTAAACATAAGCTTAGCACTCTGCCAATTATGCATCTACATGAAAGATATTGATATCATCCTTTAGCTAAGAGTTTCAGCAATCTAACTATGTATAGTTTTCTGGGGTGTGAATAACGGTGAGGGCGTGGTCAGTGAAAAAACAGACAGTCATTTTTTTTCATTTAGGCGATCTCAAACAATTTGAAATATCTCACTTCCTGTCACACGAAAAAAATTAGAGCGTACGCTTTTTACGAAGAACAAACGGTTCTTCGCCTAGCGATGACCTGCTCTGCTTCAGAGCTGGTCTATCGCCGGGGCTCAGTCCCGAATAATAAACATACGAAGAACAAACGGGTCTTCGCCTTGCGATGACCTGCTCCGCTTCAGAGCTGGTCTATCACTGGGGCTCAGTCCCGAATTAGAGTAAATCTATCAACAAAGACAAAATGAACGTTTTTAGTCTAATTCATGGAAATCTTTGACATGACAGCGTCAAGGCTCTCTGCAGACAGGAGAAGTTGGTAAAAAAAACCTGAGCTCGCCACAAGAGCCACCTAAGATTGAACTTGCCGTGCAGAGACGAGGATATAACACTTAGGGCCAATTCCAATTCCTCCCTTAACTCCTCAATCTTTGGCCCTCAAAAATAAGTGTAAGGGCTATCTTGTGACTTAGAAATGGGACACCCTTTAAGTGCAATTACTTTATGTTCGGCGTCTGGTCCATTTTGTGTGCGAGCAACGAGCGAAACAGCCAGAGGACAATGAACAATTATCCAGCGCTGATGGAACGTGATCGAAAACTTTTGCATCAGTGCTTGATATACGCCGCGACTGGCGCGATATTGTGATTTAGCGCACGTTACGCTCAACGTCACCCCGTGCGGCAGGTAAAAAAGGTGGTGTTGTCCCGGGTTTACAGATTCCATCGCAAGCCAATTAGTGCAGAGCCGATCGGAGCTTAAATTAGTTTTTATCACTCTGTAGAGTGTCTAAATAAAGGTGTGTTTATATTATAAACATTGGATGTAGTCCATGTTTCTTTTTTTACATCAGTAATTCATATTACGCATAATCTTTTATTACTGTTTGTAATAAATTATTTTAGGTACCAAAAAATTTGAAGAGCGGTTGGGGAGCCGAAAGAGCCGGTTCTCTAAAAAGAGAACCGGCTGAGAACCGGTGATGATGCCCATCACTAGAAGTGTGTGTGGAATGTAAGTCAATCAACACAGATGACCTTTGAACACATATTTACACACACACACACACGCAGGTACAGTGCCTGTAAGACACACTTAGTAATGTATAAACACAAAGTGTGAGCTAATGTGATGATGGCACCATGCCTCAGTGTGTGTGATTACAGCGCTCTCTCTCTCTCTCTCTCTCTCGCAGACACACACACACACACAGTTAATGGTTAAGAGTTAATAACCAGTCTCTACTCAAACATCTCTAGATTCAGGCTCTGCCTCCTCTGCCCCCAGGACAGAGACGTGTGTGTGTCGGTTGATTGACTGACAGGCCTCACTCAGCTCTGGTGGGAGTGAGGTAAAGATTTCTTGTTGCCGTTACGAGACTCAGACCTGATTGGTCAGCACAGATGGCAATGTGTCATGTGATGTCCCAGTTAGGGGAGGCGCCAACAGGAAGCTGTAGCTGGGATTTTGGACTTGGAGGCAAAGTGCTGAAACACCTTCTGGGATTAAAATGGATTAAGGTTGTGAGTGAAAACCAATCCCAGCATTCACCTGAAACCAGAGCCCTGTCCCTGGGTGAGAGAGAGTCCTGCCCAACCCAGTCCACTCGTTAGTCAAGCCGGTGAGGCGGTTCCCCGCTTGCCCAGAGTTTGGGTTTCAAACTTGCGGCCTTGTTAATGACCCCTGTACACCTGTTACCGGACATCTGAGGCCCTCAGGGACCCCGCGGGACTCGGAACCTGGGTTGAGAACAGACTGCAGATGGAAACCCCAATGCTGCTGGCTACAGGGGGCGGGGCAGGGGGCTGAGCCATATCCAGGGAGGTGCTGATGGCCTTTTGTTCCGGACTAGAACAACTAGTCCCTGACAGCACCCCTCTGGACCTGATTGGAAACTGAAAAAGTTTATGTAACACGGTAAATAATATTTAAATAACATCATACTATTTATATATTATAAAATAGAAATTGGGTTAAAAAGGTTGTTTTTCAGTTATTTTTATTAAAATGTTTAGAAGGCGTTTTAACAATGTGTTTGTTTGTTTGTTTATTGTGCTGCACGGAATAAATGTAAACTGTCTGAATCAGCAGTTAGGGGGTTAACAATCACCGGCCAGAACGGTATTTAAGAAGCAGGTGTGTTCGGCCGGGGGGGGGAAAGGAAAACGAGTGAGATCGACGGTGCGGAGGAGGAAGTGAGAGAAGACCTGCAGGGAGTCCGAACTCTCTCCCAAACTCAAGGATTGTGTGCAGCCTGCTCGAGTTTGTCCTGGCAAGGACGAATATAACTGGCAGCTAACTCAGCAGCTAGCAGCCCCATGCTCTGTGGAAGTTAGCTATCGGCTACCAGTGGAAGCGGAGACCGTGGGACGAGAAGAGCAGCAGACAGCGCCACATCGTCGCTGGTTGGCAGGTCTAAAGTCTTTCTGGCCGGTGTTTCGGTTCAACTCGCTACTATGTTAACTGGCTACCTCTGTTTACTCGCATCTGTAGTTGTCCTAGCTACAGCAGATGTCAGCAGATGTCAAAACCAGTAAGTGATTTCCTCTTGCCGTCCTCGGCGCTCCTTATTGGTAAATTATTTCTTTGAAGTCGCATATTTTATCACCAGAAATGTCACGTAACGTAGTCGTGCTTGGAACGTTGTGTAGACTCATTCCAATAGCGTCATTACCAGGTACCCACGTTTGTTCTGATAATAAAAATATTAATTACATTAACAATATGTGTGTTCCATTTAATGGCAAGCCTATCACCAAACGACAGTAACAATAAACCACACACGCGTAAGAAGAGCGGACGATAACAACAATAATAATAAAAAAAATTAAAAACAAAAAAAAACAGAAAACAAAAAAAAACAAACAACAAAGCTGAGGACCCAACAAAGGCGGGGCTCGAACCCGCGTCGCAATGTAGAAAATGAATAAATCCAGCATTTTAGTCTCTACTCCATCAGACTGCCACGTTCGAACTGCAATGCATTAGTAGTGATTAAGAAGAGTCCAGGACTACGTCACTACGTCACTGCAGGCAGCAGTCGTCTAGATTAACTTGCTACCCTTGTGTTATGTTGTTTCATGGGGGAATTCACAACTTAACATCGCCCATTTAACCTTTTTTTTAAGCTTTAAAAAAAAAAGCATTGTATACTTTGAAGTTGGCTCACTTTTAAGCGCGACTACGAATTGCTCTGATATAGGTGTTGTCAACAGTCCACCCCACCCCCACGTCTTAGTTGAACGCCAGCAATGGACTTCGTCTCGTGTCTGACCATATTATCGTCTGTACTTCGATTTTCCTATTCATTATATAAAGTACTACGTTTCAGCTGTTGATGTTTTTAAAGATCGAGGAAATAAAGAATGTTAAATTGTATACAAGTCAAAAGATGAAATGCATGTGATGCTCACCATGGGTACACTTCAACTTTGAGAGACAGATTGTGTTGAAAGAAAAAGAAAAAAAAATCCAGGAAAATGCATTGTATGATTTTCAAAGAATTTATTGATATCATGGTGCAGAAAATGGGTATTTCATCAATAAAAAAAAGTTCACCTCAATACACTGTAATGCAACACTGGTTGGCTGGTGCTGTACAAAAAAAAATGACAATGGTTTCAAATCAAACCAGCAGGCTGGAAAACCTCTGCAAAGTGCTATGCCCTGTTGTCTCAAAGCAAGAAGGTCATAACCTTGATAAAAAATAAAGGGAAATCAATCACACCTGTGGGTGAGGGTTTTTTTTTTTTTTTTTTTTAAAAAGGAAGGAAAATAAAATTAAACACAAAGTGGGCACAAAAAAATCATTCTTCAAGTCAGGCCTGTTCATACATTCCCAGTGGAACCAAAATGTGCATGCAACACATTGGACCTGAAATAAAATAAAAAGCATGTTAGACATTTCTTGTGAATAACAACATTACAAAATTCTTACCCATTGGATGACTGGAGAATCCATGTCCCCACATTCCTCATTGCCGCATATGCGGCAAAGCTCTCCTACATTGTCTGCATAAGGTACAAAATGAATTACAGCAGATTCCAAAAGCATTAAGACAATTCATACACAGTCAACTTACCAGAGTTGTCTAAAAGGATTTGAGCTATTTCCTGGCGAATTTCTGTGATAGCAGGTGGATCCGTTGAAAACGCAAGTGGCTCTTCTTTCAGGAGCAATTTTGAAATCTTAGAGGAAACAAAGCGAGTGACATCTTGTAAAATGTTCAATGTCAATTTCCAAACACTTACTTTGCAAATTATAAGCCTGCAAGATGTTCCATCCTTCTGAGTGGGGTGTGGAACTGTCTCGCAGTTCCAGCGAGAAATATTAGTCATATGATTTCTTAAAAATGCTCTAAAACAAACAAACAAAAAAAAACATATGCAAGTGTGTATCTTATCAATATATTCCTTAGCCATTTGTGTGAAGAGATTGGCCTACCTTGTTGAGTCCCTGCACCAACACAGTTGCTCAGCCGTTGCGCCAAAGGGGTCGATCAAAATGGCTCGCACCTCACTTGGATACATGACCTCTTACAGGAAGCAGACTATAAAGCATACTTCAATGCTATGTTGTAATTGTTCATATTAAAACACTACACTTACCATGAGCAGCCAGTGATTGTTCTCACAGACTGCCCCAAATAAACAATCCCACTCGGAGTAAGCGAGTAAGTAACCATAATTTTAGTGGTCAAGAAGCCAGACTTAAACTATCAACTTGTAAATTGTGAAGCTTACCTTTTTCATTTTTTTCACAGAGCCTTTCCATATTTCCGTCATCGCAAATGAATCGATAACATACAACTTCTGCTGAACTTGGGTCGTTAGCCAGTGGAAAAAACTGTTTAAAATCTGGACACGAGGAAGAGGAAATGAACATTATTTATTTAACGTTCAACAACAAGAATCTCATCAAGATGTTGACGACCTCACCTCACTGACAAGCTCTTTGTTGGGGGCCAAGGTTTTAATGTCCTCTGTGAATAATTTGTAAGGGCCATATTTGGCCCAAATGATCTCTCCGCTTTTGCAGCAAGAATGTCATTGACCGCTGAAAATTTGCAACATTTTATGAGGTACAGATAAAGTTCAATATGACAAATCATAGTAGGTAGCGTGAGACTTTTACCTCTGGTGGGACATGCAGTATTTCTTGCCTCAGTTGGAGCACTACATTGAACCAGAGGAGAGAATTCCTGAAAAACTGAAAAGAATTGCAAGTTCTCCTCTGGTTCAATGTAGTGCTCCAACTGATCAATGTTCGCTGTAGTTTTGGCCCTTCCCCTTGTTAGGGTGACCAATTTCTCTTCTATTGCACTCACAGTAAATGGCCCCAACATGTCTGGAGCCATTGTTCCTCCTTTGCGCTGTTCCTCTCTGATGTTCTTATTTAGGACTTTGTCCCCAATGCTAAATTCCACATTTAGTCCTTTAAGTAATTTTCTCTTTTTAATTCTTTCTTGGCTCTTCGCGACATTTTGCTTCACATCCTCAAACGTGTCATGAAGGGCCTTCAGCCTCTCAAATGGGTCCTCGCTTTGGAGGAGGCTCTCCACCTTCTCATGTGTAACCTTGTGTAACAGAGTAATAGACTTTACAGTATTTCCAATGTATCCAGTTCAGTCAGCATAATTCTATGAAGTAAATTTTTTTTCTTACCACATATTCATCTGGCACCTCTGAGGGGTATTTGGCCTCTCTGCCAAACATTAAAAAATATGGACTGTATTTCGTAGTCAGTTGTTTTTTTGACTGGAGACCAAACATTGTCGCTGGCAGAAGTTTGTCCCAGGATCTCGGCTTCAGTCTTGCAATCTTATTCAGAGACCTGAAAAGAATGTTTCATAGAATCACTTGTTTCAACGTAGAAGATGTGGAAAAAGAAAGCAACTTACCTCTGTATGGTGCCATTCAGTTTTTCCACCAAGCCGTTTGTCTGGGGGTGGTAAGGTGAGCAAAAGCTCTGTTGAATGTTCAATTGAGCACACAGGTTCCGATTTACCTGTTAATCCATTGAACAGAAACAGGTGCATGATATAAAGCTCAGGAATATAGCAATGGACAGTTTGAGTCTTACCTTATTTTTGAACTCTGTCCCCTGATCTGTAAGCAGTGTCTGAGGTACACCATATGTGTATATAAATGTCAGAATACAACTAGTGACCTCTTCTGCTGATTTATTTTTCAGAGGGTAGGCTTCTGCCCATTTGGTAAAATAATCAACCATTACCCAAATGTATTGATTACCGTCCTCTGTCACAGTCAGGCGCATCAAGTCCATTCCGACCAACTCAAATGGTTGTTGGACCTTAAAGAAATAAATTGTTAGACAAGGGTTGCCGTAGAGTGATGTCATTATTTGTGCAGTTGTGCTGTCGAGCTTACAGTGATTGGCGTGTACTGTGCTCGTTCTTTAAGAGATGCTCGTTTGGCCTGGCAATCTGGGCACTGTGCTATCCAGAGAGCAATAATTGATAAACATTGAATAGATGTATGAATTTACATAAACTGAACATTTGTTATGACGTAATTAATGAAATATTAAAAATGTTACATACCCATTTTCTGATATCAGCTTGCATGCCAGGCCAGTAATACCGGCAAATGATGGCATTGTGGGTTTTTTCAACCCCCTAATGTGCACCAATGCTGCTGCAATGGAACTCTTTTCCATTGCCTCTGTGTCTGACTCTGTGGCAGAGAGCACCACCTTTGCCATGTGTTCATGTTGTTTCCGGCGACAAATATAAGATACAATTCCATCTAATTGGTAACAAGAAGGTTAGAGAGAAACATCTTTCTACTTTAAACATCTAAACCTACATCAGTTTCACACTTACCTTTGAGGACAAAATTTGTTGCTCTTCTTTTGATAGTGTGTCGCTGTGTCTTCGTCGAATTTGTTGGGAAGGAATTATTATGGACTTTGTAGCCCATAATTTCCCTCACAATTTTCGAATCCATTTTTCTTCTATCTTGTCTATCAGCCAATCTCGTCTATCTGTCAGTCTCCTCTCATCCAGAAATGAGCCATACCCTTATATATCCTGCTAATCAATCAACTTTTATTTGTCCCAGCTGTCATATGGCAGATCAAGGTTATGATCTTCTTGCTGTGAGGCAACAGGGCATAGCAGGGACAGCTGGGACAACTAAAAGTTGATTGATCAAAAGATTAGAATAAAGGGAAACCAATCACACCTGTGATTTAATAAATCAATCAGGTGTGATTGATTTCTGGATGAGATATATATACAGTATATACATCTGTATACATCTGTATATACAGATATACGTATATCTGTATATACATACCTGTGATTTAATAAATCAATCAGGTGTGATTAATTTCTGGATGAGATATATATACAGTATATTGTATACATCTGTATACATATACATATCTGTATATACATATGTATACAGATGTATATACTTGTTGTTGAACGTTAAATAAATAATGTTAATTTCCTCTTCCTCGTGTCCAGATTTTTAACAGTTTTTTCCACTGGCTAACGACCCAAGTTCAGCAGAAGTTGTATGTTATCGATTCATTTGCGATGACGGAAATATGGAAAGGCTCTGTGAAAAAAATGAAAAAGGTAAGCTTCACAATTTACAAGTTGATAGTTTAAGTCTGGCTTCTTGACCACTAAAATTATGGTTACTTACTCACTTACTCCGAGTGGGATTGTTTATTTGGGGCAGTCTGTGAGAACAATCACTGGCTGCTCGTGGTAAGTGTAGTGTTTTAATATGAACAATTACAACATAGCATTGAAGTATGCTTTATAGTCTGCTTCCTGTAAGAGGTCATGTATCCAAGTGAGGCGCAAGCCATTTTGATCGACCCCTTTGGCGCAACGGCTGAACAACTTTGTTGGTGCAGGGACTCAACAAGGTAGGCCAATCTCTTCACACAAATGGCTAAGGAATATATTGATAAGATACACACTTGCATATGTTTTTTTTTGTTTGTTTGTTTTAGAGCATTTTTAAGAAATCATATGACTAATATTTCTCGCTGGAACTGCGAGACAGTTCCACACCCCACTCAGAAGGATGGAACATCTTGCGGGCTTATAATTTGCAAAGTAAGTGTTTGGAAATTGACATTGAACATTTTACAAGATGTCACTCGCTTTGTTTCCTCTAAGATTTCAGAATTGCTCCTGAAAGAAGAGCCACTTGCGTTTTCAACGGATCCACCTGCTATCACAGAAATTGTGTAATGGGTAAGAATTTTGTAATTTTTTTATTCATAAGAAATGTCTAACATGCTTTTTATTTTATTTCAGGTCCAATGTGTTGCATGCACATTTTGGTTCCACTGGGAATGTATGAACAGGCCTGACTTGGAGAATGATTTTTTTGTGCCCACTTTGTGTTTAATTTTATTTTCCTTTGATTTTTTTTTAAACCCTCAATACATCACAGGTGTGATTGATTTCCCTTTATTCTTATCAAGGTTATGACCTTCTTGCTGTTAGACAACAGGGCATAGCACTTTGCAGAGGTTTTCCAGCCTGCTGGTTTGATTTGAAACTATTGTCATTTTTTTGTACAGCACCAGCCAACCAGTGTTGCATTACAGTGTATTGAGGTGAACTTTTTTTTATTGATGAAATACCCATTTTCTGCACCATGATATCAATAAATTCTTTGAAAATCATACAATGCATTTTCCTGGATTTTTTTCTTTTTCTTTCAACACAATCTGTCTCTCAAAGTTGAAGTGTACCCATGGTGAGCATCACATGCATTTCATCTTTTGACTTGTGTACAACTTAACTTTCTTTATTTCCTCAATCTTTAAAAACATCAACAGCTGAAACGTAGTACTTTATATAATGACAGAAAATCGAAGTACAGACGATAATATGGTCAGACACGAGACGAAGTCCATTGCTGGCGTTCAACTAAGACGTGGGGGTGGGGTGGACTGTTGACAACACCTATATCAGAGCAATTTGTAGCAATTTTCGTAGTTAAAAGTGAGCCAACTTCAAAGTATGCAATGCTTTTTTTAGTGGTGTTTGGGGTCGACGCGATGCCTAAGAGTGTCCGCTCCATTCAGAAGGTTAAATGGGCGATGTTAAGTTGTGAATTCCCCCATGAAACAACATAACACAAGGGTAGCAAGTTAATCTAGACGACTGCTGCCTGCCATGACTAGTGACGTAGTCCTGGACTCTTCTTAATCACTGCTGCTGCATTGCAGTTCGAACGTGGCAGTGGATGGAGTAGAGACTAAAATGCTGGAATTATTAATTCTCTACATTGCGACGCGGGTTCGAGCCCCGCCTTTGTTGGATCCTCAGCTTTGTTGTTTGTTTTTGGTTTTTTTTAATTATTGTTGTTATCGTGCGCTCTTCTTACGCGTGTGTAGTTTATTGTTACTATCATTTGGTGATCGGCTTTCCATTAAATGGAACACACATATTGTTAATGTAATTAATATTTTTATTATCAGAACAAACGTGGGTACCTGGTAATGGCGTTATCGGAATGAGTCTACACAACACTCCAAGCACGACTACGTTACGTGACATTTCTGGTGATAAAATACGCAACTTCGAAGAAATAATTTCTGCTGTAGCTAGGACAACTACAGATGCGAGTAAACTGAGGCACGTCTCCACCTAATTAGACACACCTGCATTCACTCTGCCATTACTGTGGCATATAAGCCCTGGTCCCACACTGACTTGTTGCCAGATTGTCTGCTAACTTTGTTATGACCTTCCAGCGGTTCCTGTTCTGCCCGCCCGCCCGCCCGATCTCAACCTGTTTTCTACCCCTGACCTGCGCCCTGCATTCCTGTCCTGGTAAACCTTCTGTGTCCGACCACGAGCCTGCTTCTCCCGCCCTGTTACCGCCTTGGACACGAGCTCTCAACCTCAGCCCCGGACATCCAACCAGCCCTTCGTCCCCGACCAGCCTGCTCTGCCACCGTCCTGGAGAACTGACCTGCCTTCCGTCCCTGACCACGAGCTTTTGCCAGCGCTTCCTGAACTAGAGGCGCAGAGGCCTAGCAGTGAGCCACAGGTCTGTCCCACGCTGCGAGGTTCCTGCACCAGGTCCAGATCCAGGTCGCCACCCGGCGGCCTTCCTTCACCGCCTGCGGTCTGCTCCCGGTGCAACCGCTGTTAGCCAGCTGTTGCTAATCCTCGCAAATAAACTCTCTTTCCTTACCCACCTTGTGTTGCACTTGGATCCTTACCTGACACATTACAGTGAACAGTGTGTTTCAGAGGTGTGCTTAATGAGCCTCAAATAGAGAACTAGGTTCTGTACATTCTGATTATAATTTATAAGTAAAAGAGAATTAAATATTTAAATATAAATAAATAAACATTTATAGAATTAAATATAAATAAATAAATATTTATAGAATCATTTATTTAAATATGAATAAATAAATGGTTAAAACCCATTTAACTAAAGAGAGATCCAAAACATAACAACAGTATATAAGAACATATATATTAAAAGAACCCAAAAGCCCTGCCCTCATTGGTTTTACATATTGAGGGGAGCACTACATTTAGACAGAATCAACGTCTAACCACAACTTGTTTCCTTGGAAACCTTTAGAGCAGAAGAACCAAGTGTAGCACACAGAGGCTGTCATCCAATCAGAACACAGGACTTGCCAGACACGACAGGACAATTTGTTTCATCCTCTGGTTTATTCAGTGTCTTCCAGTACAAACAGCATGAGTCTGTTTCTGTTTCAGCAAACATCACATGCTGTGTCTGAGCAGCGAGCTAACAGCTAACACAGTCAGCTAGCTAGCGAGCTCATGCAGTTTTTGGTTGTATCATCTCAATTCATTTCAACAGTCCAACTTTATGCTGATCGAACAAATTTTGTTTAAGCTCTCCTCAAAACAAAATCAATTAAATTACATGTATAAAAGCTGAGTGCAGGAAGTCATGCGGTAAGAAAGAAAGAAGCTCCGCCCACATTTAACCACAATCCAATATAACCAACTAATAAAAAAGTGTTTGTTGAATACACACACGCACACACACTCAGAAGGTGATGTTACCGACAGCCTCATAAAGTGTTTTGGAAGACTTTGAATTGTGTCACAGTGAGCCCAGTGTGACCCCTCGGCACGCTAACGAAGCTAGCACAGGTCCACTAGAGATCAATTAGAGGTCAACTAGAGGTCCACTAGAGGTCCACCAGAGGTTCACTAGCGATCCACTAGAGGTTAACTATGGCTGGGCTGGACTGGAAGCAGGCGCTAGAGCGACACCTGGTGTTGAGGAAGGCCCCTGTTGGGCATCCAGGTGAAACTCCAGCGCCCCCCAGGGTCCCTGTGAAGGAACACCTGTCCCTGAGGGAAGCTCTGGGTCCGCATGCTGCTGAATGGGCTCAGGGATGTGCTAAAGACCGGCTGGGCACCACCCACCGGGACACGCCTCCAGGTGGGCGGCATCCACTGCTGGTCGCTCAGTGGAGTGGATGAGGAGGCGGGGCCGAAGGGGACGGAGCCTGCTGGGGCCGAAACTGGACTCTCCTGGCTGCTGCAGTGGGCGGGCGGAGCCAGTGGGGTCATGTCTCCCATTAGTTGAGTGCAGAGGGCGTGGGAGCTCCATCCCCCTTCACCAAGGCCGGGCAGCGGCGGGCCAAGGTCATGTGACCTACTGGACCCGTCTTGGATCGATTTGGTGGCCACGCCCACCGAGGCAGCGTGCTCCACTGAGGGAGCGTGACCTGATGTGTCGATGGTGTCTGGGTCCTTGAGGCCAAGGGTCTGGAGGACCCAAACATCCAGACCCAGTTCTGAGGTTCCCGGATCCCGCCGGCAGAACTCGGCTGTCAGGTTCCTGCAGACTCTCCTGCTGGCCGGCGCGGGGGGAGTAGCTTGGTGGCAGCGCTGCTTCCTCTTCAGGTTCCCCCAACAGTCGGGTGGCCGCCTCTACAATAGGAAAAGGGCATAGGACCAGTCAGAAGCTAAGCACTTGTGGATGTTTGGAGCGCCCCCCCACTCTCCCTGACCTTCAACTCCAGGCTCCGGATAAAGGCAGAGCTGAGGAAGTGCCGAAGCTTGTTGTTCTCCTCCTGCAAGCGGAGAAGCTCCGCCTCCCGCTGCAGCAGCGCCTCCTGCAGCTGCAACCAGCAAAACACAGGTCGGAGTTGGCGTGGAGACACACACCACACACACACACACAGAGTTCCTACCTGTTTGTTTTTCTGCAGGTGAGGTGAAATCTCCGCCCACAACTCACCAGCAGGGGGTGTCCTATTCAAGGTACACACAGATTCTGGCACACACACACACACACACACACACACACACACACAGTGTCACTGTCACCCATGAAGACAGATTCACTCATGTGACTCAGCTGAACCAGCAGGAGGAAGTGTTCCCCCAGTGGATGTCAGGTGAACTGAACTCTAAAGAGTTGAGCTGGTTTCCATGGAGACGGATGGCAACACAGGAAATCAATCAACCAATAAACTTGTATTTGTAAAGCGCTAAATTGCATCCAAAGGTGTTTCCAGTGATGTCATCACGTCGGAAAGTTAAATCTGGCCCCTCAGCATACTTCCTGTCTTTATTTCCTTTTCCTGTGTGCGCTGGACACTACAGAGATACCTGAATGTCTCACCCCAAGCGGCGGTTGGTCCTGGGTCAGCAGGGTCAGCGGTGTCGCACATCCGCAGAGCCAGAGTCTCCATGGCAACGTCAACAGTGTCCGAGACGTGTGTGCACGCGCGCGTGTCTGTCAGTCAGTTGCAACAAAAGCATAGTGATACTTCAAGCAATAGAATCACGTCCTATTATCAAGGGTGCAAGTGGGCACACACTCTACAGGTGTGAGTGCCACAATTTAACACGTGCCACTTACCTCTAGTGCTGCTGCTGAGTGGGGTGCGTGCTGCTCCAATCTGGCTGCGTCTCACGCAGAGAAATGAGTGAGTATGCGTCTGCGCAGGAGGTTCGGAGGAGGAGGAGGTGTGGAGCTGCCCCAAGTGTGTGTGTGTCCTCTAAACCGTGCACTTTACTGCTACAGCTAAGCTACTGATACACCTGCACACACACACACACACAGGGCATGTCTCTGTCCTGGGGGCTGAAGAGGCGGAGCCTGAATGTTTACATAGAGACTGGTTAAACTGGTTATTAACTATAACCGTTAACTCTTTCTCTTTCTTTTTTCTCTCTCTCTTTCTGACTTTCTATGTGTGTGTGTGTGTCCTGTGGCGTCCACCTGTCATGATGGGGCTGCTCTTACTGAAGTCTCAAATCCAGTTATTACGGCTAACTGGCAATCGATAAATCAATAATCCGCAGTGGGCTAAACTCGGGAGTAATTGTTGACGCACATGAAAAATAAATCCAGTCTTGTTTCGAGGTTCTATTTAACTACTTTATTCTTTTATCACATTAAGCTCCAATAGCTAAAGGATATCCACTAAAACTAGGAAAAAACAAACGCAGGAAACAAAGTGATCTTAGTTAAGCGAAGCGGTCAACAGAAAATTTCACCCCCGACGCTCACCCCTCACCACAGGTGAGTGCCATTATATAGTGTTGCGGTTACACCCCACAGTGACACACCCCTAACCACGAGTCAAAGAAGTGCGCTCACAGAATATAAACTTTCTATATTCACAGCTGCTACACCAGGGGCCCGTTGCACGAAAGTAGGATTCCGTCATCCAAGATGAGTAACTAAGCCGCGCTCAACCAATCCACAACACGTGTGACCAGGATGAGCGCACACGGATTCATCAAGCCAAGTGAAACCTATCCTGGATAAGTGCGCGCACGCGGCTTCCTCAGATAGACCCCCGTTATCGAGCTCAGAATCAAGGATTCGCCATGACAACGAGAGCGGCGTCCTTTTCCCTTCCGTGGTGGAAATCCTCATGGAGGCTTGTGAGGAGGTAAAAGAAGAAATACAGAAGAAAGGCAACACCACCACAGCGTTAAAACAGAAAGAAAAGCGTGGCGAAGTATCGCAGACCGTCTGAATGCGTAGGAAGCGCACAAATACGAACTCGCTCCTCCGCTGGAACAACCGTCATTACGATTATAATAGTTAATAATAATAATAATCATATCCGAAAACGAAGTCGTACTCCGACTACGAACCAGTTGAAATTGTAGGTGGAATGTATTGCAGATGTGAGTGAAATTGTGTGAATGTAGCTCCAAAAACAGTAACACTGATAAATAGACAACTTCACTGAATGTCCGTTTGAGCTTAAAAAACAGTTCTGCGATAAAATACAAGAACATCCTGCAAAATGGTAACGCTAACTAATATTTAAGATACACAAGTGTATGTTGTATGCAGAAGGTGCCTGCTCACTAGTGATGGGCATTCCGGCTCTTTTTAGAGAACCGGCTCTTTTGGCTCGGCTCACTAAAAAGAGCCGGCTCTTTCGGCTCCCAAACGGCTCTTCAAATTTTTTGGTACCTAAAATAATTTATTACCAACAGTAATAAAAGATTATGCGTAATATGAATTACTAATGTAAAAAAAGAAACATGGACTATATCCAATGTTTATAATATAAACACACCTTTATTTATACACTCTAGAGTGATAAAAACTAAGATAGTAAGTGCAAAAAACAAATGTTAAACTATTTACAAATGAACTTAAATAACTATTGACAATTTTAAACTTTTATTATTATTATTATTTTTACTACTAAACAAATTTAAAGTCAAACAACATATGCTTACGGAAACTCACACAACAAAATATAAATTAAAATGTGTATAACAAAAAGAAAAAAAAATCTGCATTCAGATAACAGTTTCGTCCTTTAGTGAAGATTGACATTGAGAAAACCCAAGTGCCTCAGCTTTGAGGGGCTGATCCTGTTTCTTTGTCTGTAATTATCTGCCCTGTTTTGGAGAAGATTCTCTCTGAAGGGACTGATGTTGCTACAATGCACAGTCTCCATGCCATCACATGTGTAAAGGTGCCTACACACTGAACGCGTTTTTGACGCGGTCTGACGCGCGGTATGGCGTCAGTAGGCGAAAGCAGGCGCAGACCTGGCGTCAACGCCCTGTGACGACACCTTGGCGCATCCAATAGGAGAGCAGCCGGTTCTGAAAAAAGTGGCCCGACTCAGAGCAGGGCGCCAGTTCGCGATAGAGCAGTAGTGAGGAAAAACGAAGGAAAAACTTGTCTCGCAGTGTCCCGAGTGTAACATTTGATATGACACCGAGTTCTGGGACTCAAGACTAGCTTAAAAATATGTATCGGGTTGGCGACTCTGCTTGGTTTCGGCGCACTGATGTTCTCGTTACCTCCGAGAACCTTAAAGGTGCCTACACACTGAACGTGTCAAGCGCAGGGTGGCGTCAGTGCAGCCATTCATTGTGTATGTGCGACGTCGGCGTCAGAGCGCAACGCCGCGCAGAGAGCAGAGCGTCGCGCAAGGGTGGCGTTTGACGCCTTGACGCCCGATTTAAAAAAATTTAAATAGGGCGTCAATGCGCTGTGACGACATCTCGGCGCGGCCAATAGGAGAGCAGCCGGCTCCGGGGGAGAAAGTGCCCAGATGCACAGCACGGCACCAGTTGTTAAATATGTGTTAAAACTTCTCTACATCGAACTGTGCCTGACAATATATGAACATAAAGTTGTTGTTTTTTTTTTCATATATATTTGCGTCGGGACATTATCGCGTTGATTGATTCGCATTTTATTTTATACTCATCTAGAGTCTCGACAACACGGAACGTACTTTGCACGGGTTTTCGGCAAAATTGATAGCGAAGCACTGAGTAGCAAGCGGGAGGATGTTGTGTGCAAACGGTGGGACAACGAGATTTCGTTCCACCGCAGTTATTCAAGCCTCCGGTGCCACCTGAATGCAAAACACGTAGCACCTAGTACGAGCACCGGAGGTAATGAGAACGTCAGTGCGCCGAAACCAAGCAGAGTCGCCAACCCGATACATATTTTAAAGCTAGTCTTGAGTCCCAGAACTCGGTGTCATATCAAATGTTACACTCGGGACACTGCGAGACAAGTTTTCCCTTCGTTTTTCCTCACTACTGCTCTATCGCAAACTGGCGCCCTGCTCTGCGTCGGGCCACTTTTTTCAGAACCGGCTGCTCTCCGATTGGATGCGCCAAAGTGTCGTCACAGGGCGTTGACGCCAGGTCTGCGCCTGCTTGCGCGACGCCATACCGCGTGTCAGACCGCGTGAAAAACGCGTTCAGTGTGTAGGCACCTTTAGTCGTTTCTGTGTGGGTAGGCGGTGATTGTGAATCACTGCAGTCCCAGTACAGAGTGTGCGTTGGCCGGGCCTGTCCCGCTCACCAGATATCCAAGAAGGTTGGTGAGGGCTGAGCGGGCAAAACCTTTGGTGACTAAGTACCGAAGGGGTGAATTTTTTCTCTACCTTTTTGCGCCTGAGTAAAAAAAGGGGGCACAGGGACGCCTGTGCAGCTACAAGTAATACGTCTAGACAGGGATGGGGAAGAACCAGCGCAAAGTGGCTGCTGCAGTTCCCCAGGGGGGACAAATTGTGGACGACATGCGGAAAAAATACGGTCCAGATTGTCTTGATATGTTGGATGTTTGGGTTGAAAAGTGGAGGTTTCCCAGAGGGGGGATCACTGAGTATGGAGGAATTGAGAAACCTCCGGGATAAACTGAATATAGCCGAGGGAAAGGTTACAAAAAAGAAAAACCCAAACAGGTGGGAGATTCAAATCATCAAAGATCATGAAAGGTGTTTTTCATTCTGGAAACCTGAAGCAGAGGTCAGGGACAGGAAACAAGTAAAGAAACGTGTGAACAGCGCTGGGCGCTGGAGCACAGGGGTGACAGAGATAACGGCAGAGGGTGCACACACTCACACACACTCCCCAGAGGAGGGAGAAAAGGAGCCACTCACACACGAGCATTCAAATGCACCAAATCGTCTGTATCCTTCTCTTACAGGCCCGAGGGACCCTCTCCTGGACATGCCTGTCTTCCCTCCTCCCGCCTGCCCTCATCCAACGCTACCACCGTACAACCCTGCGCACTCCAGCACCGACGCCGCAGCGTCGCCACGTTCATCAGGACTGCCGTCAACCAAACGGCCAGCCTCATCACTGCTTTCAGACAAGGGCTGCTCCCCCAGATCGCCAAAGCAGTTAACAGAAGCTGCTGCGTGGGGATTGAAGATGCCCGGCTGACAGAGGTCCGACGTCATGCAGTGCACGCTGAGAGGCTTCTGCAGGAGGCCAGCGATGCAGAGGACAAGAAGATAAAGCGTGCCTCCCTCACCATGATGAAGCACCTCAGTGACACGGCGAGACGGCCCTACAGGAACAACGACAACCGACGATGGGCGACTAGCGGAGACAGAGGCGAAAAGGGGGCGTGCCACATCTGCGGCCGCATGGGTCACTGGGCCAGAGAATGCCCTGACAAAGGAAGACACCGCGGGCACAACCATGCCCACCGCAGCCAAGAGAGTGATCGCGAGGACCGGAAAAGAGGATCCAGAGGGGACCAGGACGTGTTTATGTAGCATAATTGTGGCAAAGCACTGTTCCTGCTTTTGTTGTGGTTTGTGGCGTGTGTGAGAGTGATCAGTGAGCAGGGTGCAGTTACCCACTTCTACCAGTGGAGGTCGTGTTCACCCCGGGGAATAACGCTAGAGAGGTCTCTCAAGTGGCTCGTGAGACCTATGTGGAGCGAACCGTCGTAGCGGACGTTAACGTGTGTGTTATCTGTTGTGCTTCCACAGGTGAGAAGGGGAAATGGTTGAAAATAAGAGCAAATGTATGTGTGGCTGTTTCGTAATTGAAGTCTGAGATCGAGGGTATGTGAGTTAAATTTACGTTTTGAATGTATCGTCTCCGAGTGATTACCTAGCGAAGAGGAAACAACGGCTAGCCCGTTGCTAGGTTACCAGGAGGCGGGGTTGACGCTCGGTTACGTTAGTGTTCGTTTAACGTTATGGGATGTTTATTCAGTAGAAATGTGAATATTTAAATGTATACGAGTAAGATTGAATGTGGGAAACGACATGATTAATAAGTTCAAGTCGAAGTCGGGTATGGATCTGTGTTTTGAAATGTAAAAAGTAGATAACGCTCGAGAGGAAGTCTCTCAAGTGGCTCGTGAGACCTATACGGAGCGAACCGTAGTAGTGGACGTTAACATGTGTGTTGTCTGTTGTGCTTCCACAGAAAACCAAAATAAAAGCTTCTAAAGAAACAAAGAAAAACAAAAATAAATGTGTCTTCGCAACATTACCACGCTACATTTACGTTTGACTATCTGCTTTAATATAAAACCGCAAAAAATGTGTTTTATAATTTTCTTTATATAATCTACAAACGTATTAGTATGATCCAGGGAAAATTCCATGTTTGTTTGCGAAACTCATTGGAAGAATGAAGAAAATCTGTTCGATTGTTATTGTCATGAACATGAATCACAAAACATATATATGTATGTATATATATATATATATATATATATATATATATATATATATATATATATACATATATATATATATATATATATATATATATATATATATATATATATATATATATATATATATATATATACATATACATATATTTTTTTTTTTTTCATGTGTCACTTTAACAGAGACAACACCATCTGTAATTACTATGTTTGGTTGCATTTCCCTGGCAGGCAAAGATAGATGGAAGAGACATCCTTCTGGGTGGAAAATGGGACTGGCTTGTCTGTGGATGGTGGAGGCTCGCTGGGCTCATCAATCCGTCCATCCATTCACCTTGTTCGTCTCATCCTGACTGCAGCACGCCACTGTGGAGGCTTGACATAACACACATTAGATTAATAACAGAAAAGCAAAATGTGACTGATGGTGTATTATTTAGTGTGCTTCAGTTATAATTCTCATAATAATGACTGTTTTGCTGGCTTCACACAATATATATAATTGGCCTGTCTTAGTTAAAAGCCCACTCACCACGACAAGGTGCAGGCCAAGAGTGGGAACACAAACACAGACCAGAAACGAACAGGACAAATCCAGACAAGACTACAAAAAACACAAACACAAATAACACTAATATCACTTTGACCACTATCTTTTTTCACAAGAACTTTTATTTCTTTACAAATTGAACCTTAGATTGTGTCACAACAAACTAAATAAACCCTTGAAACAGCCAACAAAACATGAAATAACAATTCATCAATATTATAATGAGTATCTCATAAATGATTTCAAGATAACTTTCAACACTTTCTTACAAATTTTTTTTTACGTCTGCCGTAATGATTTTCAAGTTTTTTTCATGTGAATATTTTAACATTGAACATGTTAACTGAACAGTCAATGTAAAATCCCTTCATTGTTGCTCTGACCTCTTCATCATTTGTGATCTCTTCATCATTGGTGATCTGTACATCATTTGTGACCTCTACATCTACATCAGACACAGTATGGCTGTCACATGGTTCCTGAATCACGAGAAAACTGTCTTCTTCCAAGATCTCTGACACCTCTTTACATTTTTTAGAATATATGTGGTCAAAGATTTGATCAAAATCACGTGTGTGTGTGGGTGTGTGTGTGACTCACTTACCTTTTGTTTGGTAGACATGCTCTTACCTGATTTGAAGAAACTAAAAATGGTTGGGACAGCTGTTGAAGTTAGGCACTTTCTCTCACCACGCAAAATGAAAGATTTCTCCTCAAAGTGAAGAGCACACAGCCTGGAGTTGTCATTGGGTGTCCAGTTTTTTCTTCTCACATTTTCCACCCATTTGTGCAACCTTTTTCTGTCCCCAAAAGGAAAGCTGTAAAAAGCAAAACATTCCAAAAATAAATGTACAATATTTTTTTTTGTGTAATTTTACTTAAAATTGGGTATGCAAACATATTTAATTAATTTAAACTTAAACACAATGCAGACAGTTGTGCAGAAAGTTTAGTGTTAGCTAAAATATCGGGCACACAGACGTACTTATTATGTATACATTTCTTTCCATTGTAACAGGTCACTACCAGATCTGCAATCCATTACCTAGAATTGGTTTTCCTTAAACTGATGTACAGGATTACTAATCTGACTTTGATGGGCAAATTTGACAACAGAATACAATTATGAAGCACTAAAACACAGGACCACAAAACAATTAAATGCATGATGAAATAATGATATGCTTTGTTAAATGAAATAAAAGCGCTGCCGCCTCACAGCAAGAAGGTCGTGGGTTCGATTCCGGGGCCCGGACCTGGGACCTTTCTGTGTGGAGTTTGCATGTTCTCCCTGTGTCTGCGTGGGTTCTCTCCGGGTTCTCCGGCTTCCTCCCACACTCCAAAAACATGCATGTGAGGTCAATTGAACGTTCTAAATTGTCCGTAGGTGTGCATGTGAGTGTGAATGGTTGTTTGTCTCTATGTGGCCCTGCGATGAACTGGCGACTTGTCCAGGGTGTCACCCTGCCTTCGCCCTAAGACAGCTGGGATAGGCTCCAGCAGACCCCCGTGACCCTGAATAGGAATAAGCGGGTATAGAAGATGAATGAATGAATGAATGAAATCTTTATTGAATGAATGACACATTTTATTTCACTCGTGGTTTATGTAATTATTATTTTTTGCTCCATAGCTTTCATGATTCAGCATTACATGTTAAGAGTGATGAATTGCATGAAAAGAGAGAGCACTTGCTGATAAATTAACATGGTATACTGTTTAATTCCATGAGGACGACAAAATATTTGCAAATTTGTGTTAGCTACACACATCGACAGGTGCAAGAGAAAGGGAGGAACTTTCAAGATCGTTGAGTTTTTATTTTTTATTTTTTTAGTTCTGCTGAAATAAATAGACCAATCATTTTATTACTTTGTCTGCTTTCCAAAGAGGTTATTAATTAAAAAAAATATGTGTGGCAGTGCTGTTATGGTCCATAGAGAGTTGCTTCAAAGAATTATCATTTATTATTCAGTGGCACATTGCTCACTTGTTTAATACACAAATAATAGTATATTATTATAAGAATACTATTTTATTAATATGATAATAATAATAATAATAATAATAATAATAATAATAATAATAATAATAATCATTATTATTGATAAAATTTTGAAACAACAATCGTCAGTTGTTCCGTAAAAAATACATTCATTTCCATGTTGAATTTTGTACGGTTCGTGAGCGCGCACATCTGTCAGTGACGATCTCCACACTGACACAACTGCGCATGCTCTATTATCCCATCAATGCGGAAGTCAAAAGGTTTTTGGGAGCCATGCGCTGGGTGAGCAACTTCATTGAAAAGAATGGGACGCCATCTTGGACTCTGGGGGCGTCACACACTGTCACGCAGGTTGTGACGTGGAGGGCCGGCGACGCCGACAGGTATGATGTGAATGATTGACAGCTATCATTCGTTCCCGTTAGCGAGAGGATTAAAAACAAACAGACACCATAATGGCATCAGAAAGGAGTTATCCCAGCGGTGCGGAAAAACAGAAGGAAAAGAAAACTGATCAAGAAAAACTTGCAAAGGGGAAAGGTAAGTTATTTGTTTGTGATGTGGGCTGGAGAGGTGGAGGTGAAATGCTGTTGTCTCCCCCCCCCCCCCAAGTTTGTTTATTTGTCCTGTTAGCCAGCTAGCTAGCGTCGGATAAATGTTAGCTGGCTGGCTAATATTTGTTCGTCATGAATCAGCGTTTTTGTTTGTTTTATGAAAGTTGACCATATCCTGTCAAGTTGGCCTATCCTGCCATGGGAATGACTGATTGACTCCACACCCGTTCATTCACATTCTAACAGGGACGGAGGGAGGGAGGGCATGTTGTAGTTGTTGTTGTAGTCAGTCCCCTGTTATTGTTCAGTGGAAGTTGTCTCTCACATATTTGACTCTTAATGTTATTTTAGCCTTAATTTAGGATGAATTTACTAAGCTTAGTTTGTATTTTGTAGGCCCTTCATTAGAAATGTGCTACTGTTTTATAAATCAAAGAAATATTTTATGGAAATACTTTTTTTGGCATGGTGTTGACTATTTTAGACTATTGTGGCAGTGGGTCATTTATCTTAGTTTTATTACTTTAACTAGTACAGTGTGTAAAGTAATGCCAAAAACTCTTAAAAGTGACAGTTTTGTAATTGGGTAAAAGCTTTAAAGGGACACTGCAATCATAATGTTTAATTTAAAAACATTTTTTTTTTTTAATTTTCCTATATTACTGCAACATCACTGTAATAATAAAATAGGAAAATGTGCTTCTGATCTGTTTTGCTTGATGATCTAGTGAGCTTTGTCTCTGCAGGAGCAATTCTAAAATATGTTGGCGCTGCAGACATTGAGCCCGAGGGATCTCCCGAACATCCTGACCAGGAAGCTCCAGGACCAACACGTTCCTCAGAACCTCCTTCTGTCCAGGTGAATAATGTGTGTTATTCTTAGGAGCTAAGCTGATAAGTGTGGGACGAAACTAAGGCAATTAAGCATTATTTTGATTGTTGGTTTGCGTTTTAGTGTTGCACTTGTTGGTTTGTTGGATTTTCTTATTTAAAGTAAGCATTTTTTTTTTATGAATACTCAATCTGTTGTATTTATTGACATATAGACGATTCTTTTCCTAGTATTATAGTGTTTGTTTGTTTTTAAATCAGTTTAACTTGCCTGAGTTGCTCAACTGAAGATGTTTAATTTTACCTGTAGCCTGTTTTGCTCACGAGGTGTAATAGATTGTGGAATCTTAGTAGACCTTAGTAGACGCACGCTGCTGAGAGTGGCAGCGATCAGCTCCGATGACCGTGGTGCTTGTAAATAAGGCAAATGCGCCATCTAGTGGGACGCAACATGTTTACTCGTGTTGGAGCAATGACAAGTACTACTAACAAAACAAAAGATGCACAGGGTAAAAAAAATAATCATAAACTCAAGCCCAACAAAGATAACAGATGGGCATAACTGTACTTAGTAATGATTACTAGTACTACCAACATTTGTATATTTTACTTTCAACTCGAATTTGAACTATTCATCCCCTTTTTTCAGCAGCCATTAACACTAATAAATTAAATTAAATCAAAACAATAAATTAAAGCTGCAAGCAGCGTTTGCGGGACTGAGCCGCCGTGGCCGACGCGATGCCCGATGACCCCCGATGACGCCTGACCCCTGTCGACGCCCGCAATTGACCCCCGTCCTCTGCCGACGCCCGGCGACATCTGCTGAAAGAAGTCTATGCAAATGATGCAGATTTCTCACCTCCATTTTTTTTTTTTGGAGGATGCTGTCAAATGTAAAATATTGGCCTTGATGAGACAAACACGTAGGTATTTGAATGACGTCTGTAGCACTTTTCTAAAGGAAACTGCAGGCATTTGTGTGTTGACAAAGAGGGAGAAGAGGTCTAATCATCATATGCCTGTGTATGCAAATGATGCATATTTTTGACCTGCATTTTTTTTAAGTGGCTGTCAAATGTAAAATATAGGTCTTGATGAGACAAACACATGGATGTTTGAATGACGTCTGTAGCACTTTAGTAAAGGAAACTGCAGCCATTTACAGTATAGTGTGTGTGTGTGTGTGTGTGGAAGTAGGGATGTGCGATACCACTATTTTTCCTTTCGATACGATACCAGGTACCAAGGCTAGTATCCCGATACCAATACAGATACCGATACTTTTAGATGTCCAACTTGTGTATATGAAAATGATGACTTTTACAACGAAAACTCGTGAATGTTATTATAAAAAATGTATTTTATACCTATGTATAAGAATCAAACAAGCTGCCAAATATCAGACTTTGTTTTAATTTTAATCAGAGAAATCAAATCAACAGGTCAACTGAAAATCTGAGCAAATCTCTCTCAAAAAAGAGAAAATAAGAACAGCTGCTCTCAATTCAATATAATTCTTTTTGGACCAGACAGAGTGGTCTTCAGGTTAGAACTTGACAGAATATGTCTATCTCTTTGGGAGTCATCTATGAAAAACTTAAATATTCTTGATGTAAAAGGAAGTCTTTTTATTAAGTATAACTCACATACCACCACAAATAGACTAAATAGCAACTGTTTTACTTGAAATGTGCCATTTAAGTAATTTAATTATTATGCTTTTCCAACTTAAAAGTGACACTGAATTGTGTTAAGATGATGGCAGGAATGTGAGTTAAATTAACAAATACATATTGTGCTGGGAGGAAACATTTTTATCTAACTAAATAAATAAAATATGTTTTAATGAAAAATTGACAAACATTCTGGTATTTTATGTAAATTTATCTTATCTACGTCAATATGCCTGTGATGGTGGGCACTGGGATGTATTTTCACTCCACCTGGATATTGCCTTTCTCTCTGCAGTGCTGGTTGGAAATTGCGCTAACGTTGACGGGGGGGGGGGAAGCACGCTATCGCTGTCGCGCTACGCCAACGTGTCGGCAAAGTTAACGTGCCAAGTTTCTTTGCGGGGGGTGGGGGACTGGACTCCAAGATGCTCCTGCTGATCACTGCTATGCTGGAGCTGGAGATGTGGCCTGTGATGTCTGCACTGGGAGGAAACTGAAGGCCCTCAAGTCCTGTCTGGTCTGTCGGGCCTCCTACTGTGACTCTCACCTCCAGCATCATCGTGATGCTGCTCCCCTACAGAGACACAAGCTGGTGGAACCCAGCCAGCAGCTCCAGGAGAACATCTGCCCTCGTCATGATGAGGTGATGAAGATGTTCTGCCGCACTGATCAGAAGATCATCTGTGCTTTATGCTGTATGGATGAACATAAAGGTCATCAGACAGTGTCAGCAGCAGTACAGAGGCCTGGGAGGCAGAGAGAGCTGGAGGAGACCAGGCAGAAGATCCAGCAGAAGATCCAGCACACAGAGGAAGACCTGAAGGGGGTGGAGTCCATCAACGGCTCTGCTGATAAAGCAGTGAAGGACAGCGAGAAGATCCTCACCCAGATGATCCGTCTGCTGGAGAAAAGACGCTCTGAGGTGCAGCAGCAGGTCAGATCCACACAGGGGGCAGCAGTGAGTGGAGTCAAAGAGCTTGAGAAGAAGCTGGAGCAGGAGATGATGGAGCTGAAGAGGAGAGACGCTGAGCTGGAGAAGATCTCACACACACTGGACCACAGCCAGTTTCTCCACAGGTTCTCCTCACTGCCAGCACTCAGTCCGTCTCCAGACTCCTCCAGCCTGGAGATCCGTCCTCTGAGATACTTTGAGGACGTGGCAGCAGCTGGACCAAGTTGAGAGATGAAATACAGCAAGTTCTGCACAGTGCAACGTCTGTTATTATCTGAGGAGAACAGAAAAGTGACATTCATGGAGGAAGTTCAGTCTTATTGTGATCATCCAGACAGATTCACTGACAAGAAGCAGGTCCTGAGTAGAGAAGGTCTGACTGGACGATGTTACTGGGAGGTTGAGTGGAGAAGGGGGAGGGACTTCTGTGGTTTATTTTAGGGGGTTGGTGTAGCAGTGGCCTACAGGAACATCAGCAGAGCAGGAAGGTCAGAGGAAAGTAGATTTGGATTCAATTGCTGTGTCTCAATTCAGGTTCTGCATCCTTGAAGTGCGCATTTTGAAAGGAAGTTGCGTCATCGCACTGCGCGAAGGCTTGTCCCAATTCCCGAGGGTGTTTAGGACGCTCAAAATGCGCACTCGTAAATACGCACTCGTTTTAGCCAATTCCAAGGATACACCGCTACTATCCTTTGCGTGCTTGGGTATCCCATGATGCTTTGCGTGCTGCTGCAAAGCATCGTGGGATCCTGGGAAGTCAGCTGAAATTAGCGGCATGTACTGGTTAAGACACGACATATAAATCTAAATATTGACGTTTCACATAAAGTATCCAGTTTTTAACGTAGGATTTTATTTATTTGAACATTCAACGGCATCGTTAGATGGCAAACCAATGGTTAGCGTGATACTATAGAAACGTCACTTCCGGGGTTGGCCAGCCAGAGGGAACGGCGGTGACGAAACGAGGAAATACGCCGAAGGCTAGACCGTCCCGAGTGGTTACCGGGGAGGCAGGGTTTGGTCCGTCCTTCTAGGCTGGGAACTCTAAGAACGCTTCCTTCAGACGGAGGACACTCGGCCTCAAGGGTGCAGAACCTGAATTGAGACACAGCAAATGACAAATCCTGGAGTTTATATTGTTACCCAGGTGAATATTGGTTTCGTCACAACAACATGAGTACTCGTGTCTCAGGTCCTCGGTCCTCCAGAGTGCGAGTGTACCTGGACCACAGAGCAGGTCTTCTGTCCTTCTACAGCGTCTCTGGAACCATGGAGCTCCTCCACAGAGTCCAGACCTCCTTCACTCAGCCGCTACATGTTGGACTTTATGTTCCTTCAGGTTCTTCAGCTGAGTTGATGAAAGTGTGACTGAAGTCGTCAGAGAGACTCTGAGCTGAATTCTCACCTTTGATTCTTCTTCTGTCTTCACGTTTGTTACCCAGTGTCTCCGGCTGTCAATCACAGGGTGGGCGGGGCCTGGACGCCACTTCCTGTTGGTGCTCCTGGTGACTGTTGTCCACCTGCTGGATGTTTGTGCCACGTTGTTTCTCTTCCTCTGCAGCCCATTCATCCCGCAGATTAATAATGTGTCATTAGTCCACATGACAACTTTATTACTGTGGAAACACAGCTGAGGTCTGTTTCCACTCTGGACCTTTCCGCCCTGACCTTTGACCTTTCAACAACTCATCCATCTGATCAACCTTCTGACTGTTGATCCATTTGTCAACAATCAGATGAATGCATGTAAATATTGTGAGAGAATTTTGTCTTTTGATTCTGCTTGTTGGCTCAATGTGACAACAGTCAATCAATAAGTCATGAAATATACCATCAGTCTATACTGCATAACAATGTCAAGTCAATGATCAAGTGTTGAATTGAAGCAATAAAGCAACAAGACAATCCAGATAAAGTCTCTGCTTGTTGGTAGATTTCTCTTCTGTCAAGATCTCCATGTATTCACCACAGACATTTAGAAAGTCAACACCATGAAGACAAGATCAAAGTTTCAAAAGCACATCAGTCAATGTGGGAAACAGCTGATATTTATCTGGCACACACACACACACACACACACACACACACACACACTGTACACTATATATATATATATATATACATATATATATATATATATATATATATATATATATATATATATATATATATATATACATATGTGTATATACATATATATATATATATATATATATACATACATTTTTTCCTTTTTCTTTTTTCTATATATTTTATGTACAGATGGGGTGTATGGGCTTAAGGTGCTTGGGTGTTTCTCTTTTCGGAAACTATTTACTACACACACACACACATACACACACACACACACACACACACACACACTGTACACTATATATATATATATATATATATATATATATACATATATATATATATATATATATATATATACATACATTTTTTCCTTTTTCTTTTTTCTATATATGTTATGTACAGATGGGGTGTATGGGCTTAAGGTGCTTGGGTGTTTCTCTTTTCGGAAACTATTTCCCCAGCTTTCGAAAACACCCTCTCGCAGGGCACAGAGGATGCTGGTGTTGCCAGGCAGGTACTCATTTGCTAGCTTGTATAGGTTTGGGTATACAGCTTTGTGTGTCATCCAGTACACCAGAGGGTCCTGTGATAACACTGCACCTCCACTATGGCATCAGTAGTAGCATTGCTGGATGCCCTCGCTTCTTCAGCGTCCCGGTCCAACAGCTTCCACAGGTCAATGGCTGAAAATGAAACATTAGATAAAGTTTAGTCTGTACATGAAAAAATGCAAATAAAGTCTATTGATCCAAATTCTATAATTTTTGTACCTTGGGAAGATGCAGCTGGTTCTGGCTGTGCTCTCGAAGTAGATGGCGGCTCCTCTTCATGCGGTACATTCCGCAACAATGCCGCACACTCAGATTTTAACCGGCGCACAGCTGACTCAGCATTTTCAGGGCTTTTATTTGTTATTGTATGAATAAGTTGAGTAATACGCTTGTAACAAATGACCTTGTTCGGCGGCACGATTTCAAAATGCTCCCAGACTTGAGATCTCTTCCTGGTTGGTTCCGTTGCAGAGCAATAAGAAAGCAAACCGAAAGCAATACGAAAGCTGATCAAATCAATCCAAAAGGTATCAACCAGATAGGCAACGCATTGCGCCGTTTCATCCATTTTAAACTCAACTGAGACCTGCCAGTCTTTCAAAGCCTCGCCCACTGAACCAAACCAGCCAGCTGATTCAGTCTGAATGAAGTAGTGAAGTGGTTCAAATGTCATCAGTCACGTGATTTGAAGCAAGCTCCGGAGCAGTGCTTCAGAAAAAAACCCTACCGAGTTGTGGGGCGTGGTTCGAAGCCCTGTGTCAGAGAGAACATCACTAGTTGTGTCTGAAAGTTCATCTAGTTCCCAGTCGTCAGAGTAGTAGAAAGGTCGCAGTTCTGGAGCTACTGCTTGTGTAGCTGTGGGCCACCCTTTCAATATGTAAGTCTGGAGTGCACAACATAGTGGATCTTTGATTGTGGCAGTTCTAATGGACTCCAGTGTAGCTGTTGAAATATTCGTGTCTGCGAGGTGGTCGACTCGTTGTAGGTCTTCGGTGGTGAGGCCCATGGCATAGATGGTGGCAGGTGTTTGCATGTGGGCATGCTGTGTGTTTGGCTGTTAAGTCCTCGACAGAAAATCTGCCACATGAAGATCCTTCCCTTGCTTGTACACCACCTTTGCGCATATCTCTGTTCAGTCGGCGAATGCAACAGGTTGCCCATTCTGGAGAAGAGCTGCACCTAGGCCTGTCTCGCTGGCGTCACACTGTAGTGTGACTTCTTCCTGCAGGTTGTAGTACTTGAGTACTGGGTGGCATGTGATTAATTGCTTCACAGTGTCAACGGCAGATTCATGTTGTGATAGCCATGTCCACTCCACGTCCTTATCTGTCAGGCGTTGGAGAGGCTCGCACACATCTGAGAGATGAGGAAGAAATTTGGCAAGATAATTTACAAACCCCAGGAATCTCTGTAGCGATTTAACATCAGTGGGTGTTTGCATGTGTTGAAACGCTGCCACCTTCTCTGGGTCAGGGCGAAGGCCCTCTGTGGTGAGAAGATGTCCCATGTATTGGACACTGGATAGTTTTAGTTTCAGCTTCTTTTTATTGAGCTTTTATCATCTAAAGAAAATAGCCAGAATCCGCCCGTTCCTCTCTCAGGCCAACACGGAGGTGCTAATGCATGCTTTTATTTCTTGTAGACTAGATTATTGCAATGCCCTGCTCTCTGGTCTTCCCAAAAAGAGTGTTTACAGTCTACAAATACTACAAAACTCAGTCGCACGTGTGCTGACTAGGACCAGAGGAAGGGAACACATTACACCGCTTTTAAAGTCGCTGCATTGGCTCCCCGTCCGCTTCAGGATTGATTTTAAGGTTCTCTTATTAGTTTTTAAATGTCTCAACGGTCTTGGCCCATCTTATCTAACTGACCTGCTTTCATCATATCCTAGGTCTTCTGGCACTGGCCTGTTAACTGTTCCCCGAGTCAAAAAAAAACCCATGGTGAGGCTGCTTTCAGCCATTACGGCCCTACTCGGTGGAACAGCCTGCCAGAGAGCCTCAGGGCCGCAGAGACTGTTGATATTTTTAAGGGGAGGCTCAAGATGTACCTTTTTAACCTGCTGTTTAACTGACTTCTTTTACTCTTCTCTCTCTTACTCCACTAATTTTATGCCGTTTTACTATTTTTATGCCTTTTATTACCTTCAATTGATTTTTATACTTTTATAATGGTTACCCATTTTTATGCCACTGTTTCACACTTTATTCTTATGTATTTGGTTTATTTCTCATTATGATTATTTTCCCTTTTATACTTTTAGTGCCAGTGTTTCCTCATGGGGGGCCCTTCACGGTGGGAGCTACGCCTGGTCTGCCCATAGGGGCGCTGCAGGCCATGGTGCCCCCTTGTGTGGACGGCTCCCCATAGTGGCCTTTCCTCATCAGATTCTTCAGTGCCAAGCCGTGTTATCTAATGTCTGTGTGAATATGGGGGTGGGCGTTTGTCTGTGTGCGTTGGTGGGGAGGGGTGGGTCCGTATGGGGTGGGGGGAGGGGCAGTGGAGCTTTTTATTTTTTCTCATTGTTATTATTATGATTGTTGTTCTTCTTCTTCTTATTATTACCTTTCTTTGTTTTGTTTTGTTTTATTTTATTTAGCACTGTGGGTTGCACATGTTGTGTATGAGCAGTGCTATATAAATAAAGTTTATTGTTATTATTATTATTATAGAAACATGAAGACACATCAAAGAGTAACATGAGGTTGTTGTTGTGACACTGGACGGTAGAGAGTCTGAATCCCCGTCCCAGGCGCAAATCCTCATGGAGGCTTCTGAGGAGGTCAAAGATGGCCAATCCGTCAATCCCAGCTCCATAATGGGGGTCTATGGAAGGAAGCCGCGAGCATTGCGCACTGATCCAGGATAGCTTTCACCTGGCTTGATGGATCCGTGTCTTCTCATCCTGGATGGCTTTTAGTGCGACCCATGAAGCCTGGACACACGTGTTGTGGATTGGTTGAACGCTGAAGGCTTAGTGACTCATCTTGGATGACGCAATCCTACTTTGGTGCAAGGGGGCCCAGACAGCAACATCATCAAGAGCCAGTAATGGACTCCACAGTGCAGCACTCGTTCGCTCGCCCTCCCTCTCCCATTTTATTCTGTAGTGTCAGATTCTGAAGTCGATTTCACTTTGATTTTCAGAGTGATGACACCCTGGAAAAACTCATCCATCATTATAAACTCTCCATCATTTATTCTCTATTCAGGTTGGAGTATTGCAGGTTGTCAAAGCTCGGCTGTGATTGGCTGCTCTCAGCTCTGAAGTCCAACCCCTCCCACCTCAGAGAGCTGCACCTGAGTTGGAACCAGCTGCAGGATTCAGCAGTGAAGGAGCTGAGTGGTTTTCTGCAGAGTCCAGACTGTAAACTGTAAACACTGAGGTCAGTACTGGTTTGGAACCAGTGGATGATGGTTTCAGCACCAAACACAGTTCATCACACATGTTGAATAAACATTGAACTGAAGGTTGATTCATCTCAAAATGACATCCAGAATATGAAAACTTCATTCTGTTCATGTTTGAAGTAAAAAAAAAAAAAAAAAAAAAAGGAAAAGGAAAAGGAAAAACAGATCATCAGTGGTCATGTGACCAAACATCATTTCAACACACATTAGTTTTGGACTGAGGATTTAATTTCAAGGTGACATTTTCTGTAGTGTCAGATTCTGAAGTCGACGTTTCACTTTGATTTTCAGAGTGATGACACCCTGGAAAAACTCTCCATCATTATAAACTCTTCATCATTTATTCTCTATTCAGGTTGTGGTGCTGCAGTTTGTCAGAGCTCAGTTGTGATTGGCTGCTCTCAGCTCTGAAGTCCAACCCCTCCCACCTCAGAGAGCTGCACCTGAATATGAACCCCCTGAAGGAGTCATCAGTGAAGCCGCTGATGGATCTTGTCTACAGCAGTGACCATCAACTGGAGAGTGTGAGGTTAGTACTGGTTTGGAACCATTGGATGATGGTTCCAGCAACAAAGCCAGTTGATCCCACAGCAGAGGTCCAGTGTTCCCAGTCACAGTGTGAGAGGAGGATGGTGACGTCCGGCTGCTCCTCATTCATCCAACATCTGCTGCCAAACTGCTTCTTCTCTCAGTTCACCACTCAATTATTGATCAGTTCATCTTCATCAGGCCTCAGTATCAGTCCAACACTCCATGGTCACATGACCTTCTGATGTTCCACACTTGACATGTGACTGAGAGTCTGCTTCTTCTCACCAGTCACTCCATCATCTCCATCAACAGTCAACGTCTCTGTGATGATGCGTTCAAGGACCGTGAGTCCTGACTCCTGCTGTCTCTTCTTATCTTTGCAGGTGGTGGTGAGGATGAGGAGAGTTAAGAGGAGAGCTCCATCTAGTGGTGGCTGACAGAACTACAACCAGTGGAGCCAAACAGCAAGCTGCACGCACCAACACTGTGTGGGCGTGTCACGACCTTTGACCCCAGTGCAGCCTGGTGGCTGGCGGACTGCTTCTCCCTACAAGCTGCTGTGGTTACTGGGAGAGACGTCCCAGAAGCCACTGGTGGAGCTGAATCCTCAGTGGAAGAAGCAGGACTTGGAGCAGCTGCTCAGTGAAGGCAGCAGCAACACAACCACTGCTTCTGCTCTCATCATCCACGGCTGGAACATTTCAGCATGAAGGTTCCACACATCAACAACACACTGCTCTGCTCTCACTTCAGACTTCTATAACATCTTCATTTTGGAGGTGAAAAATACTTTTCAAGAGACTTTATTTCTGCTTCATGATCTTAAATAAGGAAATCATGTGGAAAAGATAAAGTGATTCACAACACCTGTGATGGGAACTCAAATCATTATTGAATCATAAGTAAGACAAAAGACGTTTCCCTCAAAATAATTCATGGTTTTGATGCTTGCCAGATGTTTGTGTGGAGATTTCAGAAGGACGTCAATGAATCAGAAGGAAACCAGATCATTTATTTTATGTGATTATGTTATATCATCCAAACTTTGTTACAAGCTCAAACATTATATTTCAATGATTCAATATTCTGACAATAAAAGCCATCACAACCTGTGTGACCTTGACCTCAACTGACGTTTCATTTCTGCTGCTTTAACACTTTGATTATATATCTCCTGAAGTCCTACCATGGGGATTCTCCATATCTGAATAACTTGTGTACTCAAACCTTCTGTAGGCCATACCCACTTCTCCACTCGGTCTCAACATAAACCACATGAATCAATGAAAATAAATCTCACTTTTACAAACAAATCCAATTCAGTTCAAATATAATTTAAATAAAATAAATGATACATTATAATTAATCACCAACAGATAAATCAATGCTGGATATGAGGTGGTTTGCCCTCTCTGGGTCGGTGGGGAGGCCCTGCCTCAGAGGGAGGAGTTCCAGCATCTCGGGGTCTTGTTTGGGACGCCTCCCTGGGGAGGTGTTCCAGGCATGTCCCACCAGGAGGAGACCCTGCTGGAGGGACCAGGTCTCTGGGCTGGACTGGGAAGCCTTGGGGTCCCACTGGAGGAGCTGGAGGAGGTGACTGGGTCCAGGGAAGTCTGGGAGTCTCTGCTGAGGCTGCTGCCCCCGAGACCTGACTCCAGATACGGCTGTAGAAGATGGATGGATGGATGGATGGATGGATGGATGGATGGATGCCAGGTGATAGAACATTTCATAAAAACAGACTCTGCATTATAACTTCTATTACACTCTAAATAACTCACTCCAATATAACTGCACTCGTCCTTCTCTCACATTACATTGGATCACAATGACCAAACAACACAACAAAGACAATGATCCAACTGTACTGCCACATCCAGACTCAGTATAGGTCTGTAGGCCTCTTGGACCTTCATGTGAACCACTGCGTGTTGACTGGAGGTGAAACATGGCTGACTGCTGTCCTCCTACCTGAACAATGCAATCTCACTTTCAATCTCACAGCCACTAAAAAACCTGATTGTGATTGAGAGGTCCTCAGCAGCCAATCACTGTTGGGAGTCCAGCCTTCAAACACTCCTCCTGAATCCAGACTCACATCTGTGAGCATCTGGAACTTTGGCCCTGATCCTCCACACCACACAACTTGGGATGACAGCGCCATCTACCTGGATCCTTTCAGCAGCCAGTCCATGTTCTGACCCGTTTCCACTGTGGCCTGTTGGCTCATCTGGACCGGAGTCTGGATCATCAGTGTCCAGGTTCATGGAATCTGTCAGAGTGCCGCCGTCCTGTGATGTAATGATAGAGAATCACTCTATTTATACTAATGTGCAGAACCACTAGAGTCTCATTTCTTCACTGCTGTCAGCAACAAGCATTTGGTGTCACACTGGTGTACAACACTTATGGGCTAATTAATAAGAAATGACATATTTATGAATCACCCGCAATGCCCAGATTGTTGCTGCTTATCTGCTGATATGAGCCGTCAACTGTTGCAATATAGAACCACGGGCAGGAAATTACAATTAGTGTAGAGTGTATTATAATTTAAAAGTTTACTAACGGTAGTTCTTTAAAGAATTTAGCAGGGATGGAACAGGCTAACGTGACGACGTCACTTGTAAAACGGTAGGAGCTCAACCTGCTGTCACGGTGAAAACTCTGTGTTACGTCCCGTCTAGGGGGACCGAGACGCAACGTGTGGGACACCTTCCCCCACTCCCAAGCCTCATTAATTTCTCACGGCAGTTGGCAGTTTCAACAAAAAACATTTATGAATCAGTAAATGAAATAAACAAAACAACTTAACCAGTGGGCAGCAAAGGCTTCAGGGTGGGCCCAGGCCAAAATAATAAACCAAACTCCAACTAGCTCGCATTAAGAACTAACTAAAGAAAGAAAGAGAAGCCAAATACAGAAAGGCTAACCTCCCTACATACTTAATAAACAGGAGAAAAGAGGGGACAAAGAAAATGGCAGCCCACCCCTTTTTTTTTATTAACCTCTTTCAATGAACTCCAAAACATACATGGTCAAAATCCATATTATTATTGTTGGGTTTTTTTTTTAATGCTCATACAAAACAAAAAAAGTGGAGGGAGAGTCGTCTGAATTGGGTTCAGTGAGGGTCACATCCACTTGTAGCGCATTATTTCCAGCAAGCTTCTCCTGTTATGACTTTTCCGTTCACTCACTCAACCGTGATTGGTGTGGTGGAGAGACGAGCACACAGCACGTGACCTCTACGATGAGCTTCCTCCCACGGAAATGCCTTAGGAGGACACGGATTAAATAGTATGGCTTGTCCACCAGAAGGCTGTATTATGGTGTACGTAATATAAAACTACGGCCCAGTTCTGCTTGTATTGCATTGTATTGGTTGGTGTTCCTGAAGTTTCATTTTTCGTCCCTTTTTATTTTTTACATCCATGTTTGTGATGAAATAGTACTGTGAATCGCTAGCTCGCATTGCATGCTGGGAAACAGCGTCACTCAAGGAAGTTTTCGCTTCGCTGACACGGTCCTGGAGGGAAGTGGGTTTTAGTGCACTGGAACGGGATGAATGTGTTTAATCAAGCAGTACAAACCTGATTAATTGTCTTAATACTTCACTTCGAATGGCCATATTGTTTAGGATTAGAATTAGATGACAACTTCTTCACAATATTTGCAACTATTCAATTTGACCAGCAGGTGTCAGTAGAAGACGAAATTTCATGTTGACTATTTCCTAATGGAAGTGCTCTGTCCTAATGGAAGTGTAGGCCTCTATCTGCACACAATGTGGAATTCGTCCCAGCGCTGTAAATTTGGACGGTGTAAAATGAAAATGGCCAGCTGCAGCAGAAAAGTGGACCCATATGTGTATATATATATGTATATATATAAATATATATATATACATATATATATAATATATATATCTGCAATTTATATTTTATATTTTATATAGTTCCCTCAGGCTCCATTCAAAATGGGGGTCAATGTAGGAGAGTTGCAGTCAACTGAGATTTGGAGAGAGTTTGGATTACTAGATTTTGGATAGTGTTTATAGTTTGGAGTGTTTGAGACTAGATAGCGTTTAGTTTGGAGATAGTTTTGAGAGCTTAGGGAGAGAGTGAGGAGAGGAGAGGTGATAGAATGGAGCCCCCTGTCCTGTACATCAATGTCCATGTTACACAAGCATCTATGCCAGGGGGGCCCATTACGTCCATCGCGATCTACTGGTCAATTGCGAAGGGAGTTTGGGTGATCGCATGGAGAGAGAGAGGGAGAGAGAGAGTGAGTGTGTGTGTGAGAGAGAGAGAGAGAGAGAGAGAGAGAGAGAGAGAGAGAGAGAGAGAGAGAGAGATCCACGTCAATTACAGCAGGTAGAATAGTTCAGGCAGGATTAGAAAACACGGTGGATCTGGTTGGTTTTGGTCATAATGTACGATGTGCTGGATTTTGTTCTTAAATGTGCTGTGCTTTACAGTGAAACGTAAATGTGACGTACCGGCTTCGGCACTATTCAGATCAAATAAAGACCAGACAGGGACAGGAAAAAGAGTTTCGCTGTTGTTTTACACGCAAAACTACCGGGGTGGTCGGGTGAGCTTGCAATCCTGGCGTAAACTGATGGAGACGCCTCGCTCGGAAAATGCGCTTCAAAGTGCGCACGCACTGCAGACGCGCCGAAGATCCTGGGAGATGCTGCTGGCAAAACGTTTGCATCACACACACACACACACACACACACACACACACACACACACACACACACACACACCAATTATCCCTAACCTATGCGCTGGAAAACACAAAACTATACAGCAAAACATCTTAACGTAAACACACTTTTATTGATAAAATCAAACATAGGCAGATATAACCTAAACAATTTTAAACCATGAGTTTTCTGTGCAATGATGAGCATAAATGCACATGGGAACATGTTGACCCATTTAATCCTCTTTCTTTCTTTATCATTGGACTACAAATATATTTCTGAATGAATATGTTTTCCTGTTTTATAGGAAGTGGATCTTTTTGACTTGCTCATTTTAAAAGTAGCTTGCATGTTGAAAAAGTGTGAGCACCCCTGATCTATGCCCTTTTCCAAGTCCCACAATCACTTTCACTGTCATCTGCCTGATTACACCCATGCCATTTTCAGAAAAAAATTGCACAAACAGAATACATTCAAAAAATGTATCATACACATAGTTATCAAGTCAAGTTATTTATTTATTGTCATTGTTGAACAAAGTTAACAACAAAATTTGTTTGGAGCATCCCCATAACCACTGGCATCAGTACCGATAAAATAATCATAAATAAGTGAGAAAAAAAAACAAAACAAAAAATATAATTTATGTACAGAAATTATTTGGTCATTCATTTTTTGCAATTCATAGTCATTCCCAACAGACATAACAGACACAAAAATTCAATGCATCACACGTGGTTCAGACACAGCTTGCCTGTGATTGTACATTTGGCCAGTAGGTGGTTTCGTGTGCACATGAAGCTTCGAGAAATGAACCGTTTCTCGAACCAGTTGGCTCAAGTGGTTCAATGCCTCATGAGGCTTCACCTCACCATCACTACAGTCACTGCATCCTGAATCAGTCACACTCAAAGTCGCACACCACCTCTGCTTTGTTCTGGACTGTGGAATGGGCAATATTAATTTAATCTAATTACATTCTGTTTTATTACTTTATGTCTATTTTAATGCTCTTTATTGGTGCTGAATGGAAGTGCGGTTGTTGTTTTATGAGCTAATGGATAGACAAGTGGCCTATAACATAAGACATAAGACGCTTAAATGAAGTGAATAGGATATGTCCACAATGTCAAGAAAGGAAGCAGGGTGTCTT
Source organism: Nelusetta ayraudi (assembly GCF_046127955.1). NCBI lineage: Eukaryota > Metazoa > Chordata > Actinopteri > Tetraodontiformes > Monacanthidae > Nelusetta > Nelusetta ayraudi. The sequence goes on along the minus strand of NW_027466103.1, from coordinate 2,936,072 downwards.
TAAAATCGATAACATTTGAATAAGTATTAAAAGTTGAGTTGATGTTATACTTGTATTGACATTTTGAGTAATTTATACAACTTTTCCCAGGAACTTTTCCCAATGATGAGGTTGAGGGCCCATCATCTGCAATTCAGCATTCTGCAGGTAGTCAACACCAAAACAAGCGTATTCAGCTGTCATAATCCTGTTTGTAAATAATACACATAAACTGTGTACTTGTAATATAAGTCAAACTTTGGTAACTTGAATATAATTCTCACAAAGGGATTTTTCATGTGTATGCACTTTGTATCTGTTATGAATTTAAAAAAAAAAACATTCATAACTAAACTCAGTTGTTGGTTTCCATCTCTATAAGTTAACAAAGATACATAGATACCTATGAAACACTTGTTTATCTTGCTGAAACTAATACTAGGTTACTAGTACTAGATACACCAGTATACTCTCCCGGAGCACAGATCAACCCACTCAAACAAACAAAAAGCATTTTACTCAGTCAGATAAGATTACTAAATGCTGGATGATACACTGTTTTGTGCATTATTTGGGTAAATAAAATAGTTCTATTATTCATACCTCCGCCTACCATTTATTATTACCTAAGGCATAGGGCATTTAAAAAAACAAAACAAATGTCATTCCGGTGTGCCACCCGTCTGTGCCCCGAGCTTGCCCCCCCAAGAAAAAAATTCTAGGACCGCCCCTGTTTCCAACACTGTGGATGCTCGGTTGTTTATTGCAGCAGACAGATAAACAATTAAACGGCTAAAGCCATCTATTCCACCGTGAATGACAAATCTCCAGCTTTTGGTAAAAAAGGGAGAGAAGATGGAAAGAGAAATCTAAAATATATACGGCATCAGATAGCTAATTGAAAAAGGTTCATGCACAGCTTATTTGACACAAAAAAGGTATGGTACAAAGATGAAAAGATTTGGAGTGGGTAGAAAATCTCAATGTTTCATTTGTTCAAGTATTTAAAAACAGTTTTGAAAAATACCGTATTAATTTGTGGTTTCCATCTATGTGCCACATTGCATTTGGTGCAGGAACAGAATACTGCCTCCGTCTTAGTGTGCGATTGGCCAAGGCTCGCACTTCAGTCCCAATTGGGTCCACTCTTCTTAAGGAATCACGTACTCTTTGAACTACAACAACAGCAACAAAAAAAAAGAAAGACAAACTACATAAAATATTAAAGGCACAAATCCGTGTTAACACAGATAATGCTGACAAAAGGTATGATTTCATTTATTAAATACCCCCCCTTTCTTTTTTTAAATATACCGCCATTCTTTTTTTAATCATCCATGTAAGCACTTTTAGCTACATTTTGTACGGAAAGCGTTATACAAATAAAGCTAATTATATTTGTTTGTTTCGGTTAAACTGATGCACAATACAGATTACTGAATACATTCATGTGGGGATTTTCGTATCTTCATATCAAACTTACTTTGCACTCGTACATCCCCTGGCATGAAGGAATGCTCTCATCATTCTGTACCCTGTGTTTGGGTGACTGAGTTGGATTTCTGCAATGACGGCATCCAGCTCTTCATCACAAGCGCTGAATACATGTCCGACATTCTAAACAAACAAAGAATAATTCCTGAAATTTTACTTGGCAAGAGCCAAAACATATATGATTAAAAGCGTCCATTTTCACTGCAACCATTTTGACGTGTATTTGTTGTATCATTAGTGTTATTAGGTACAAGTGTTGCTGCATTCATTGAAAGGTTAACGTCATTTGCGTCAATAGATATGGAAAACAACTACACTTAAGTTTAAAAGAAATGTGCACGTTTTGGAAATGGCAATTTCTTCTTCTTATTATTATTATTATTATTATTATTATTATTATTATTATTATTATTATTATTATTATTATCATCATTAGTGTTCTGTTAAGGTGAAACAACAAAGAAGCCTTTAAGTCTAAATTGTTTAATAAATAGGTTAAGAGCAGTTGGTGTAAGTATGAAAGTCATTTCATTTATTTGTTGCATTAAGAGAAGCATTTATAGAGCGTCGTTGCCACCTACTGTCATCTTTCGGTAGTATTTCTGTTGTAATTTTGAAGCGAACTTTATACCGGAAGTAAGACACGGGAAACACACTGCCAGCGTTTTCTGATGAGCACCCGTTCCTGTAAACCAGTGTTTGTGTGCCGCGAGATATTGTCAGGTGTGCCGTGGGAAATTATCCCATTTGTGTGCCTGTGCAGTCTTAGCGCCTGGCAGAGTAATCATGTAGTACTCTTCCATACCAGTAGGTGGCAGCAGCAGGTAGCTAATTGCCTTGCGCTTGGAGACAAGCGAATTAGTGACGCATGGATGCAGCGACAGGTGTGTGGATTGTGGATAGCGGGACGACGGTTGAAAGTGATGGATAAGTTTTTGAAGAGGAAAAATGCTGACTCTGAACTGGACCCTGGACAAAATCCGGACCCAGATGAAGGCCCTAGTATGAGTGGAGGCAAAGACGGTGACGTCGAGCAAAGTTTCTGGCGTGAGGCAATACAATGAAAGCTATCTTTCATTTGGATTTACTTTTACCGGGGATGCAACGGCACCGACTCCGTTGTGCTTGGTATGTGGTGAAAAGCTCTCCAACAGTGCTATGTCCCAAGTAAGCTTAAACGCCATCTCCAAACGAAACAGCCCTCAGTTCAAAAGAAAAATGTGAAGTATTTTGTTCGCCTGCGTGAACACACGGAGAAACAGGCAACTTTCATGAGAAAAACCGCAAAAGTAAACGAGAGAGCCCTTAAAGCTAGCTACCACGTCGCTGAACTAGGGTTGCCACCTACCAGAGTTACAAATCCGGGACCTCTGGGGGGGGGGGGGGGGGGTCTCAAGTCTGTCGACTGGGGTGGGGGGGTCACCGAAATATACGGGACACAAAGTGAAGTGCGTCCTGTATCAGTTCATTACGGGACAGGTTTTTTAGTTGCCAAGTACGGGACAATCGCGTATTTTACGGGAGTAGACCACAGGCAGAAATCAAATGAGGTTTTGTCATTTTCCCTTAAAAACGGGACAAATTGTGTCCCGGGAGAGATTTTATTTTTCCCGGGACTGGTGGTGAAAAAAGAGAACAATTCTGGGAAAAACGGGACGGGTGGCAACACTACGCTGAACTTGTGGCTAAATCAAATAAGTCCCACACTGTGGCAGAGCAATTAATACTTCCCGCCTGCAAAGCCATTGTAAATGAGACGCTCGGACCCGAAGCGGCTAAAGAAATAGCCAAAGTCCCTCTCTCAGATAACACAATCTCCAGACGTATTAATGAGATGTCTGCAGACATCGAAAGTGTGGTTTTGGACAAGATCCCTATCAGTAAGAAATTTGCCTTGCAACTTGATGAGTCTACTGATATAAGTGTTGTTGCAGCTTCTGAAGTGGACATTTCACTTTGATTTTCAGAGTGATGACACCCTGGAAAAACTCTCCATCATTATAAACTCTCCATCATTTATGCTCTATTCAGGTTGGAGTATTGCAGGTTGTCAAAGCTCAGCTGTGATTGGCTGCTCTCAGCTCTGAAGTCCAACCCCTCCCACCTCAGACACCTGGACCTGAGTGAGAACCTGCTGCAGGATTCAGCAGTGAAGGAGCTGAGTGGTTTTCTGCAGAGTCCAGACTGTAAACTGGAGACTCTGAGGTCAGTTCACCCTCTTCACTCGACAACTTCTATCACTCTTGTTGTTGTCGTCATGATTTGCACTTGACTGCTGTTGGAAATTCAATTTGCAGACACTGGTTTGTGATTGAAATGAATGAAACTGGGTTTAAAGGTACAGTGTGTAAAATCCTCCCATCTAGTGGTCAGCTTGCAGATTGCAGATTCTGAAGTGGACATTTCACTTTGATTTTCAGAGTGATGACACCCTGGAAAAACTCTCCATCATTATAAACTCTTCATCATTTATTCTCTATTCAGGTTGTGGTGCTGCAGTTTGTCAGAGCTCAGCTGTGATTGGCTGCTCTCAGCTCTGAAGTCCAACCCCTCCCACCTCAGACACCTGGACCTGGATGGGAACCAGCTGCAGGATTCAGGAGTGAAGCCACTAATGGATCTTGTCCACAGCAGAGACTATCAACTGGAGAGTGTGAGGTCAGTACTGGTTTGGAACCATTGGATGATGGTTCCAGCACCAAAGCCAGTTGATCCCACAGCAGAGGTCCAGTGTTCCCAGTCACAGTGTGAGAGGAGGATGGTGACGTCCAGCTGCTCCTCATTCATCCAACATCTGCTGCCAAACTGCTTCTTCTCTCAGTTCACCACCCAATTATTGATCAGTTCATCTTCATCAGGCCTCAGTATCAGTCCAACACTCCATGGTCACATGACCTTCTGATGTTCCACACTTGACATGTGACTGAGAGTCTGCTTCTTCTCACCAGTCACTCCACCATCTCCATCAACAGTCAGCGTCTCTGTGATGATGCGTTCAAGGACCCTGAGTCCTGACTCCTGCTGTCTCTTCTTCTCTCTACAGGTGGAGGTGAGGGAGGATGAGGAGGAGAGTGAAGAGGAGCGCTCCATCTAGTGGTGGCTGACAGAACTACAACAAGTGGAGCCAAACAGCAAGCTGTGTGTCACGACTAGTGATGGTGAGGTGAAGCCTCATGAGGCATTGAACCACTTGAGCCAACTGGTTTGAAGCTTCATGTGCACACGAAACCACCTACTGGCCAAATGTACAATCACAGGCAAGCTGTGTCTGAACCACGTGTGATGCATTGAATTTTTGTGTCTGTTATGTCTGTTGGGAATGACTATGAATTGCAAAAAATGAATGACCAAATAATTTCTGTACATAAATTATATATATATATATATTTTTGTTTTGTTTTTCTCGCTTATTTATGATTATTTTTATGGGTACTGATGCCAGTGGTTATGGGGATGTTGCTGAACAAATTTTGTTGTTAACTTTGTTCAACAATGACAATAAATAAATAACTTGACTTGATAACTATGTGTATGATACATTTTTTGAATGTATTCTGTTTGTGCAATTTTTTTCTGAAAATGGCATGGGTGTAATCAGGCAGATGACAGTGAAAGTGATTGTGGGACTTGGAAAAGGGCATAGATCAGGGGTGCTCACACTTTTTCAACATGCAAGCTACTTTTAAAATGAGCAAGTCAAAAAGATCCACCTACTATAAAACAGGAAAAGTCATTCAGCAATATATTTGTAGTCCAATGATAAAGAAAGAAAGGATTAAATGGGTCAACATGTTCCCATGTGCATTTATGCTCATCATTGCACAGAAAACTCATGGTTTAAAATTGTTAAGGTTATATCTGCCTATGTTTGATTTTATCAATAAAAGTGTGTTTAAGTTAAGATGTTTTGCTGTATATTTTTGTGTTTTCCAGCGCATAGGTTAGGGATAATTGGTGTGCGTGTGTGTGTGACGCAGACGTTTTGCCAGCAGCATCTCCCAGGATCTCCGGCGCGTCTGTAGTGCGTGTGCACTTTGAAGCGCATTTTCCGAGCGAGGCGTCTCCATCAGTTTACGCCAGGATTGCAAGCTCACGCGACAACCCCGTTAGTTTTGCGTGTAAAACAACAGCGAAACTCTTTTTCCTGTCCCTGTCTGGTCTTTATTTGATCTGAATGGTGCCGAAGCCGATACGTCACATTTACGTTTCACTGTAAAGCACAGCACATATAAGAACAAAATCCAGCACATCGTACATTATGATCAAAACCAACCAGATCCACCGTGTTTTCTAATCCTGCCTGAACGATTCTACCTGCTGTAATTGACGCGGATCTGTCTCTCTCTCTCTCTCTCTCTCTCTCTCTCTCTCTCACACTCACTCTCTCTCTCCCTCTCTCTCTCCATGCGATAGACCCAAACTCCCTTCGCAATTGACCAGTAGATCGCGATGGACGTAATGGGCACCCCTGGCATAGATGCTTGTGTAGCATGGACATTGATGTACAGGACAGGGGGCTCCATCCTATCACCTCTCCTCTCCTCACTCTCTCCCTAAGCTCTCAAAAATATCTCCAAACTAAACGCTATCTAGTCTCAAACACTCCAAACTATAAACACTATCAAAAATCTAGTAATCCAAACTCTCTCCAAATCTCAGTTGACTGCAACTCTCCTACAATGACCCCCATTTTGAATGGAGCCTGAGGGGACTATATAAACCGTTAAAATATGAATTGCATATATATATATATATATATATGCAATTCATATTTTAACGGTGTATGGGTAATGTATGGGTCCACTTTTCTGCTGCAGCTGGCCATTTTCCTTTTACACCATCCGTCAAGAGAGTACTTCCATTCGAAATAGTCAACATGAAATTTCGTCTTCTACTGACCCCTGCTGGTCAAATTGAATAGTTGCAAATATTGTGAAGAAGTTGTCATCTAATTCTAATCCTAAACAATATGGCCATTCGAAGTGAAGTATTAAGACAATTAATCAGGTTTGTACTGCTTGATTAAACACATTCATCCCGTTCCAGTGCACTAAAACCCACTTCCCTCCAGGACCGTGTCAGCGAAGCGAAAACTTCCTTGAGTGACGCTGTTTCCCAGCATGCAATACGAGCTAGCGATTCACAGTACTATTTCATCACAAACATGGATGTAAAAAATAAAAAGGGACGAAAAATGAAACTTCAGGAACACCAACCAATACAATGCAATACAAGCAGAACTGGGCCGTAGTTTTATATTACGTACACCATAATACAGCCTTCTGGTGGACAAGCCATACTATTTAATCCGTGTCCTCCTAAGGCCTTTCCGTGGGAGGAAGCTCATCGTAGAGGTCACGTGCTGTGTGCTCGTCTCTCCACCACACCAATCACGGTTGAGTGAGTGAACGGAAAAGTCATAACAGGAGAAGCTTGCTGGAAATAATGCGCTACAAGTGGATGTGACCCTCACTGAACCCAATTCAGACGACTCTCCCTCCACTTTTTTTGTTTTGTATGAGCATTAAAAAAAAAACCCAACAATAATAATATGGATTTTGACCATGTATGTTTTGGAGTTCATTGAAAGAGGTTAATAAAAAAAAAGGGGTGGGCTGCCATTTTCTTTGTCCCCTCTTTTCTCCTGTTTATTAAGTATGTAGGGAGGTTAGCCTTTCTGTATTTGGCTTCTCTTTCTTTCTTTAGTTAGTTCTTAAGGTGAGCTAGTTGGAGTTTGGTTTATTATTTTGGCCTGGGCCCACCCTGAAGCCTTTGCTGCCCACCGGTTAAGTTGTTTTGTTTATTTCATTTACTGATTCATAAATGTTTTTTGTTGAAACTGCCAACTGCCGCGAGAAATTAATGAAGCTTGGGAGTGGGGGAAGGTGTCCCACACGTTGCGTCTCGGTCCCCCTAGACGGGACGTAACACAGAGTTTTCACCGTGACAGCAGGTTGAGCTCCTACCGTTTTACAAGTGACGTCGTCACGTTAGCCTGTTCCATCCCTGCTAAATTCTTTAAAGAACTACCGTTAGTAAACTTTTAAATTATAATACACTCTACACTAATTGTAATTTCCTGCCCGTGGTTCTATATTGCAACAGTTGACGGCTCATATCAGCAGATAAGCAGCAACAATCTGGGCATTGCGGGTGATTCATAAATATGTCATTTCTTATTAATTAGCCCATAAGTGTTGTACACCAGTGTGACACCAAATGCTTGTTGCTGACAGCAGTGAAGAAATGAGACTCTAGTGGTTCTGCACATTAGTATAAATAGAGTGATTCTCTATCATTACATCACAGGACGGCGGCACTCTGACAGATTCCATGAACCTGGACACTGATGATCCAGACTCCGGTCCAGATGAGCCAACAGGCCACAGTGGAAACGGGTCAGAACATGGACTGGCTGCTGAAAGGATCCAGGTAGGTGGCGCTGTCATCCCAAGTTGTGTGGTGTGGAGGATCAGGGCCAAAGTTCCAGATGCTCACAGATGTGAGTCTGGATTCAGGAGGAGTGTTTGAAGGCTGGACTCCCAACAGTGATTGGCTGCTGAGGACCTCTCAATCACAATCAGGTTTTTTAGTGGCTGTGAGATTGAAAGTGAGATTGCATTGTCCAGGTAGGAGGACAGCAGTCAGCCATGTTTCACCTCCAGTCAACACGCAGTGGTTCACATGAAGGTCCAAGAGGCCTACAGACCTACACTGAGTCTGGACGTGGCAGTACAGTTGGATCATTGTCTTTGTTGTGTTGTTTGGTCATTGTGATCCAATGTAATGTGAGAGAAGGACGAGTGCAGTTATATTGGAGTGAGTTATTTTTAGTGTAATAGAAGTTATAATGCAGAGTCTGTTTTTATGAAATGTTCTATCACCTGGCATCCATCCATCCATCCATCTTCTACTGCCGTATCCGGAGTCAGGTCTCGGGGGCAGCAGCCTCAGCAGAGACCCCCAGACTTCCCTGGACCCAGTCACCTCCTCCAGCTCCTCCAGTGGGACCCCAAGGCTTCCCAGTCCAGCCCAGAGACCTGGTCCCTCCAGCAGGGTCTCCTCCTGGTGGGACATGCCTGGAACACCTCCCCAGGGAGGCGTCCCAAACAAGACCCCGAGATGCTGGAACTCCTCCCCCTGAGGCAGGGCCTCCCCACCGACCCAGAGAGGGCAAACCACCTCATATCCAGCATTGATTTATCTGTTGGTGATTAATTATAATGTATCATTTATTTTATTTAAATTATATTTGAACTGAATTGGATTTGTTTGTAAAAGTGAGATTTATTTTCATTGATTCATGTGGTTTATGTTGAGACCGAGTGGAGAAGTGGGTATGGCCTACAGAAGGTTTGAGTACACAAGTTATTCAGATACAGAGAATCCCCATGGCAGGACTTCAGGAGATATATAATCAAAGTGTTAAAGCAGCAGAAATGAAACAGTTGAGGTCAAGGTCACACAGGTCAGAGGTTGTGATGGCTTTTATTGTCAGAATATTGAATCATTGAAATATAATGTTTGAGCTAGTAACAAAGTTAGGATGATATAACATAATCACATAAAATAAATGATCTGGTTTCCTTCTGATTCATTGACGTCCTTCTGAAATCTCCACACAAACATCTGGCAAGCATCAAAACCATGAATTATTTTGAGGGAAACTTCTTTTGTCTTACTTATGATTCAATAATGACTTGAGTTCCCATCACAGGTGTTGTGAATCACTTTATCTTTTCCACATGATTTCCTTATTTAAGATCATGAAGCAGAAATAAAGTCTCTTGAAAAGTATTTTTCACCTCCAAAATGAAGATGTTATAGAAGTCTGAAGTGAGAGCAGAGCAGTGTGTTGTTGATGTGTGGAACCTTAATGCTGAGATGTTCCAGCCGTGGATGATGAGAGCAGAAGCAGTGGTTGTGTTGCTGCTGCCTTCACTGAGCAGCTGCTCCAAGTCCTGCTTCTTCCACTGAGGATTCAGCTCCACCAGTGGCTTCTGGGACGTCTCTCCCAGTAACCACAGCAGCTTGTAGGGAGAAGCAGTCCGCCAGCCACCAGGCTGCACTGGGGTCAAAGGTCGTGACACGCCCACACAGTGTTGGTGCGTGCAGCTTGCTGTTTGGCTCCATTGGTTGTAGTTCTGTCAGCCACCAGTAGATGGAGCTCTCCTCTTCACTCTCCTCACCACCACCTGCAAAGATAAGAAGAGACAGCAGGAGTCAGGACTCACGGTCCTTGAACGCATCATCACAGAGTTGATGGAGATGATGGAGTGACTGGTGAGAAGAAGCAGACTCTCAGTCACATGTCAAGTGTGGAACATCAGAAGGTCATGTGACCATGGAGCGTTGGACTGATACTGAGGCCTGATGAAGATGAACTGATCAATAATTGAGTGGTGAACTGAGAGAAGAAGCAGTTTGGCAGCAGATGTTGGATGAATGAGGAGCAGCTGGACGTCACCATCCTCCTCTCACACTGTGACTGGGAACACTGGACCTCTGCTGTGGGATCAACTGGCTTTGGTGCTGAAACCATCATCCACTGGTTCCAAACCAGTACTAACCTCACACTCTCCAGTTGATGGTCACTGCTGTAGACAAGATCCATCAGTGGCTTCACTGATGATTCCTTCAGCTGGTTCCTACTCAGGTCCAGCTCTCTGAGGTGGGAGGGGTTGGACTTCAGAGCTGAGAGCAGCCAATCACAGCTGAGCTCTGACAAACTGCAGTCAATCAACCTGAATAGAGAATAAATGATGGAGAGTTTATAATGATGGAGAGTTTTTCCAGGGTGTCATCACTCTGAAAATCAAAGTGAAATGTTGACTTCAGAATCTGACACTACAGAAAATGTCACCTTGAAAATAAATCCTCAGTCCAAAACTAATGTGTGTTGAAATGATGTTTGGTCACATGACCACTGATGACCTGTTTTTCCTTTTCCTTTTCCTTTTTTTTTTTTTTTTTTTTACTTCAAACATGAACAGAATGAAGTTTTCATATTCTGGATGTCATTTTGATATGAATCAACCTTCAGTTCAATGTTTATTCAACATGTGTGATGAACTGTGTTTGGTGCTGAAACCATCATCCACTGGTTCCAAACCAGTACTGACCTCAGAGTTTACAGTTTACAGTCTGGACTCTGCAGAAAACCACTCAGCTCCTTCACTGATGAATCCTGCAGCTGGTTCCAACTCAGGTGCAGCTCTCTGAGGTGGGAGGGGTTGGACTTCAGAGCTGAGAGCAGCCAATCACAGCTGAGCTCTGACAAACTGCACCCCTCCAACCTGAATAGAGAATAAATGATGGAGAGTTTATAATGATGGAGAGTTTTTCCAGGGTGTCATCACTCTGAAAATCAAAGTGAAATCGACTTCAGAATCTGACACTACAGAATAAAATGGGAGAGGGAGGGCGAGCGAACGAGTGCTGCACTGTGGAGTCCATTACTGGCTCTTGATGATGTTGCTGTCTGGGCCCCCTTGCACCAAAGTAGGATTGCGTCATCCAAGATGAGTCACTAAGCCTTCAGCGTTCAACCAATCCACAACACGTGTGTCCAGGCTTCATGGGTCGCACTAAAAGCCATCCAGGATGAGAAGACACGGATCCATCAAGCCAGGTGAAAGCTCTCCTGGATCAGTGCGCAATGCTCGCGGCTTCCTTCCATAGACCCCCGTTATGGAGCTGGGATTGACAGATTGGCCATCTTTGACCTCCTCAGAAGCCTCCATGAGGATTTGCGCCTGGGACGGGGATTCAGACTCTCTACCGTCCAGTGTCACAACAACAACCTCATGTTACTCTTTGATGTGTCTTCATGTTTCGAAAATAATAATAATAACAATAAACTTTATTTATATAGCACTGCTCATACACAACATGTGCAACCCACAGTGCTTAACAAAATAAAACAAAACAAAACAAAGAAAGGTAATAATAATAATAAGAAGAAGAACAACAACAACAATCATAATAATAACAATGAGAAAAAATAAAAAGCTCCACTGCCCCTCCCCCCACCCCATACGGACCCACCCCTCCCCACCAACGCACTCAGACAAACGCCCACCCCCATATTCACACAGACATTAGATAAAACGGCTTGGCACTGAAGAATCTGATGAGGAAAGGCCACTATGGGGAGCCGTCCATACAAGGGGGCATCATGGCCTGCAGCGCCCCTATGGGCAGACCAGGCGTAGCTCCCACCATGGAGGGCCCCCCATGAGGAAACACTGGCACTAAAAGTATAAAAGGGAGAATAATCATAATGAGAAATCTGTTGGTGTCTGTACGTCCTGATTAAAATTTGTATTGGTTAAAAGATTGAAGGTAGAGAAAAGAAATCAAGGGTTTTTGCTATTGTTTGTGATGAGGTTTGGAGAAATGGGTTATTCTTGCCTGTTTGACAGTTTTATTGTAAGATTTGAGTAGATGACGAAATGTCTCATAATGGACAGTGTTACGAGAGTTAACCACTAGATGGTAGCCAAGTTCCATGCAATATGCAGAGACATCGAGTGCGAGTTGATGACGTTGGCTTCCGGTTGTTTTACCTGATGAGCACTGTTATAACCATAGATATATACAGAAGGCGAGATGTCTTATCTGCACTGCTGGCCAATGGAATCGAACGTCCGCACTGGCGGCCATCTTGCCACAGTCACCTCGCTCCGCCCCTCTCACTCATAACTATGTATTCTTATTGTGCATGTTCTTTTAAATAGCCCTAAATTGCTCTATTTTCAACCGAATTTCGAGCGGTTTGGTTTGTTATAAAGGTTATAAGCATAGTTATGATACTGCATACTTATTAATGATTTATAACCATAGGCTTTCATGTGAAAATAGCAAACACACGCACACACCCGTATTTAATAAAAACATATATGCTAAACGCTAAACTAAACAAACCAGCACTAAACATTAACTCGTAACATTAATCGAACAGCTCCAACAATATCTTACGGATGAAATGTGATCCTACAAGCTTTTGTTTGTGGACAGCGACGATTGCTGCATCCATAAGCGGCACAGAAGTTCGGCATTTTTTCAGTCACCGATTTCCTGTAGAAACCATAATGCATGATGCTGTAGCAAAGCAATCCAATTGTAAATCATTTGCGAATTAAGTTAAATGATATAGAAAAAAAGCTATTCTGTCTCTCCATATGTCAAATTGCTTGTTTTATTTACACCTACCAATCCTAATCCCTTTTATCACAACAAGAAAAAAGACGGCCTGTAATCTCAGGTTGTCACCGTTCGACTCTGAATCAAACAGGTGGGGGATGAGATATCAGCAGCTCTAGTTCATTGATCACCGTGTCTCTGCTGCATGAACTGATGAGACTGCGTTCATGCAGCAGCAACGTTATAGGAAACGCACCTCAGCGAATAACTACAACCGACACCACAAATATTGTATGTGAACAAAATACTAGTTTGTCCTGAAATAGCTGTTGGCTAAACTTAACTTAAGAAATGAAAATCTTAGTGGTCTCCGTCGTATTAACTTGTGCAGCTGCCATAGCACCGTTGTGTTTTTTTTCTCATAGAAAGCTGCACTCTCAACATGTTCAACCATCCAGAATTATTGCTACGTTATGAACGTTTGTAAGAAAGCAAACCGTGTGCAAAGCCGTCATGTTTTCAGCGAGATCAGAGTGTTAATGTTTGTTCAGATCACTCACGTTCCCTCACATTCACTACATCAGACCGTGACTGCCTGACTGTGGAAAGATGGCGGCCAGTGCGGACGTTTGATTCTGCGCCGTGAGACATCTAGCCTTCTGTATATATCTATGGTTATAACTAGCGGCCATACAATAAAAGTAGCGTATCTACAAAGATTGCCTGACTGTATAAAAGAAGCGGAAACTTAATGCCGCGGCTGAAGACAGAACAACAAGGCGCTATAAAGGCTGGACGTTTTTTCAATGGAGCTAAACTGCTAAGCTAATACCTGACGTACCATGGGTTTTTCGATTCCTGTACCAGACGCAATGGACATGAAGGGCGACGTATATAACAACTGGACATTCTTTAGAGCACAATGGGAAAACTATGAGATAACAACGCAAGATAACAACTATATATATATATACATATATATACAAATGTGTGTATATATATATACACATATATATATTATGAATCAATTTCTTCTTTTTATTTGCATATTCACATGAACTTTACCTCTTTACTACTATTATTTCTGACCCTAACATTTTCAGCAATGATTTTGGCAATGGTTTATTATTTATTTATTATTAATTATTTATTTAATGTTAGACAGAGGAAGAAATTTCGTTTAACATGAACAATATATCAAGGTAACCTTGATATATTGGTAGGGCGGAGCAAGAAGGAACAGCAACACATGAAATGAAGTTCGTTTCAGTTTTATCTAGAAATAGATGCTTTATTAATCCCCCAGAGGGGGAAATTTGTGTTCAGTAGCCAACATACATAAAAGGACATACGAAAACACAGAGTCATAAAACAAAGTAAAAGTTACCAACGTTTGAATAAATAAATAATAAAAGTGTACAAATACAGAAAATCTCAAGGCGCACACTTGCTAGGTCATTAACCTTTTGCATGGCTGCAGTACAACCAGTGCACCAGCAGATGACCCCCACGTTCTTAATGAATGAAGCTTCGAGTAATGAACCAATTTTCAACACAATAGTCCAAAAGGGTTCAAAGCCTCATGAAGACTCGTTTGGACATCACTAGACACAACGGCTTCCACTGTCATTGAATGCTGCAAGCGTCAGTTTAGCCGGCATGGAATACCAAATATTGTCATCACAGACAACGGACAACCGTTCTCCAGCATGGACTTTCAAACTTTTTCAACAGTATGGGACTTCAAACACCTCACATCCTCACCATACCACAGCCAGAGTAATGGTAAAGCTGAGTCGGCTGTCAAAATTGCCAAGACCCTGCTGAGAAAGGCAGTGCATGCTGGTGATGACAGATGGAGGGCCGTACTAGCACGGAGGAACACTTCCACAGAGGGACTCAATAGCTCTCCTGTTCAGCGACTCCAGTCCAGACGCACACGCACATTGTTACCCTCTCATCCACCTCTGCTGAAGCCGGCTGTGATACAGGGGGTACTTCCTCGTAAGCTGGCACGGGTCACTGCATCAAAGTGGTGATATGACCAACATGCTCACGAGAAGCCCATGATAATGCAAGGCGACACAGTTCGGGTCTTCCTACAACCAAATGGGCCCTCTCGCTCCTGGTCACTAGGGATTTGCACCAACCAATTGCGTGACAGGTCATATGAAGTGGTTGTACAGGACAAGGTATACAGGCGCAACAGGAGGCACATTCGACCGGTGGATGAAACTCTCATCATGCAATCTGATAGTCCCCTGGTGGAAGATGACTGGGACAACAGTCAAACAGACAGCAGACTCGAGCACATAGTTGGTGACAGGAGGGAAGGGGCTTCAGAACTAGAACGGGCTCCAGTGTTGACTGATGTGCCAAGTGTCCCCCAATCTGGACATTTAGGCCTCAAGCAGACCAGAACCAGATCCAACATAAAACCTCCTGAGAGGTACCGCAAAGACTTTGTTGTTTAAACTTTCTGAAGAAGGAATGTCATCTCTTGTTTATTTCTGTGCCACTTTGTTCATGTGGACTGTTCATTTTTTTTCTAATGTTTAGGAGAGTGAACTAGTCATTTCTGTTTAACCTGTAGCCAGCTATTGTTGTTGCTGGCCACGTAACTCTCATCCGGTCACTATTGTCCATTTTCAACTGCTTTCTTTCCATATGTTAAAGGAGATGTTACGAAAGTTAACCACTAGATGGCAGCCAAGTTCCATGCAATATGCAGAGACATCTAGTGCGAGTTGATGACGTTGGCTTCCGGGTGTTTTACCTGATGAGCACTGTTATAACTAGCGGCCATACAATAAAAGTAGTGTATCTACAAAGATTGCCTGACTGTATAAAAGAAAGAACGAAACAAGGACAGGAGTTGGGGAAAAAACGCCTCACCCCATCAACAACCACAGAATCAACGAGGCATACGTCCCTGTCACTGTCCCGCCACAAGGGGCAAAACGTCAATGAATGGTAGTTCATGGTTGATGACCCTGCAGCTGACCCGTGGGCACCGAAAGAAGTGCGACAGGCAGCAATGCCAAGCAGGAAATGTCTCCTACCTGTACATTTACAGTAAGTGATAAAATAGCTATATTGCATTTATTTGTCAGTGTTTTAAGAGTCCTTTCATTAAAAAGCTAAATACCATGAAGACACATATTTTGTGGAAACACACCCACTTCCACATTCAGGTGGAGGTCCTCCACCCCCGCGAGATGTCCCGGTGTTGAAACTGTAGGAGGCTGCGACTCTCACTGGAAGTGTCGGGACTGTTCTTCGCCGTAGGGGAGCGCTCCTCGTGGAGCAACTCTACTTCCGGTGTAGGGAATGCGTTATGCAGCGTTTTTTCTTTTGCATGTGTTTTCTTGCTTTGCATCGCTCCTCTGATGAAGTGAATGTTTTTATGTCCTACAGCGTGTTGTTTTTTTGTTTTGTTTTTTTTTGCGTTTGCACCACGATCCTCTTTTTGTACCGTTGTAAACTTGTATTTGTGTTTGTGACTTTGCGTCGTTTCCGTGCTCAAATACGCGATTGTCCCGTATTTGGCAACTAAAAAAGCTGTCCCGTAATGAACTGAGACGGGACGCACTTGACTTTGTCTCCACTCCGTCGCCCCGGCAACCCCAGTGTCCACGGTGAGAACTCTGTCCTCCGCAGTTCTTGGCATTTCGGCTCTCAATCCCAGAGGTGGGCAATGGGCATTCATTGCTGAATGTTTAAACCCCCCACCGCCCCCTCCTTTGGTTGTGGTTTATTTGGTGTAGACAACTGAGTTTGTCTGTTTTTGTTGTTGGCGTCACCACTTTCTTTGGTTGCTTTTGTTTTCTTGGTAAAATTTTGGTGAAACTTTGGGTTTTCTATTGAGTAGTTTGATTTCCTTTTTAGTTCATTACTATTTTGTTCCCCAGTGATCGTTACCTTTTGTTTTGTGTGTGTGTGAAGACTAAAGACAAATTTTCTTTTGTTTGAACTGTTTAACGCTTGCCTGAGTGTCTCAATGTATTAGTGTATTCATTGTGTTCTCTTTTCTTTTGGACAGGAGTTGGCGTAGCGTGCGGCAGACTGCGTCGGTGGTTCCCCTTCACTTTGCTTTATTTTGCACAGCACGAGGGAAATTTTGCTTTGTAGTGATTCCCTTCGCTTTGTTTATTCCCTTTTTTCAGTTTTTCTTTGTTTTTTCTTTAGCCTTTCCGCTCGGCTACGTCCAGCCCTGCTCCCCTTATTTTCTTATGATGTTGAACAATCTTTTTGGTATAGTACTTATTTTTTTTGACACTCACTCAGGCAGCTAAACCTGGTCTTATTGTTTTTTAAAAAAAGATTTTCCTTGGTGTGTTTAAAAAAGAGTCAACTATTTTAAATTGTGATTGAATAAAGCTGTTTCTTTGGAAGTCCGTCTCATCCTCTCAAATCTCAAAGCGTAACGAACCTGTGTAGCCCGAGGAATTTTTATTATAGTCTATTTCCTGGGGTGCAACTCCCCAGGTGGCGCTGTCAGGCAACATAATATATAACATATTATAGAATTATATAATCCCTATATATGAATTCACATGATCATGGGTGTTATGATCAATGCTCCCTCTAATTTTCCATGTGTCTGGGCATCCAGACAAGCTCCTTGAGCACACTGAGGACCACTGTGGGCAACATCAGATGTGCACGCTGTGGCCACACACCAGTATCACACCTGTTCAAAACCTTGGATCATAGCAAGTTACATGGCTTATTAAAAGAATCAAATTCCAGCAGCAATTTTCATGAGTTTACTTTGAATAGAAGTGATTTGGCCCACTTTAAATGAAAAAGAGCAAAATCTTGTTGTTGATGAGATGTGTAGTGTGTTATATGTGAGAGTCCTGCTTTAACCATAGGAAGAGTCCTGCTTTGGCCTGGCTGAGGGTCATGTTGCGTCAATGTGCAATGGCATGCGCGTGATAGATTGAAAAATAAGCCGAAGTGATAGCTCTTCTCTGAATAGACAAGTTAAGCCAGTGTGCTGCAGTTAGCCAGTGAAAATAGAGCGGAGTGGCACCTCTTCACTTTGTTACGCAATCTATGTCAGCGCGGTGCTGCAGCCTGGAAACTTTCTCTGCCTTTTGGACTCATACGGTGCAGCTGGAAGGAAAAAAAACATCATTCCGAAGGCGTAGCGGTGCGCCGCCTAATAAAAGCTCTAGAATTATTAATTAATACGTTTCTGTTGAATTTTATTTTATGTGCTACATAGATTTCCTTGTGCGCTGAGAATGTGCAAGTAGTGCGCGATTGCGCAAGCAAGCAGCTTAGAGGGAACATCAACATCCAGCAGGTGGACAACAGTCACCAGGAGCACCAACAGGAAGTGGCGTACAGGCCCCGCCCACCCTGTGATTGACAGCTGGAGACACTGGGTAACAAACGTGAAGACAGAAGAAGAATCAAAGGTGAGAATTCAGCTCAGAGTCTCTCTGACGACTTCAGTCACACTTTCATCAACTCAGCTGAAGAACCTGAAGGAACATAAAGTCCAACATGTAGCGGCTGAGTGAAGGAGGTCTGGACTCTGTGGAGGAGCTCCATGGTTCCAGAGACGCTGTAGAAGGACAGAAGACCTGCTCTGTGGTCCAGGTACACTCCCACTCTGGAGGACCGAGGACCTGAGACACGAGTACTGATGTTGTTGTGACGAAACCAATATTCACCTGGGTAACAATATAAACTCCAGGATTTGTCATTTGCTGTGTCTCAATTCAGGTTCTGCACCCTTGAGACCGAGTGTCCTCCGTCTGAAAGAAGCGTTCTTAGAGTTCCCAGCCTAGAAGGACGGACCAAACCCCGCCTCCCCGGTAACCACTCGGGGCGGTCTAGCCTTCGGCGTATTTCCTCGTTTCGTCACCGCCGTTCCCTCCTGCTGGCCAACCCCGGAAGTGACGTTTTTATAGTATCACGCTAACCATTGGTTCGCCATCTAACGATGCCGTTGAATGTTCAAATAAATAAAATCCTACGTTAAAAACTGGATACTTTATGTGAAACGTCAATATTTAGATTTATATGTCGTGCCTTAACCAGTACATGCCGCTAATTTCAGCTGACTTCCCAGGATCCCACGATGCTTTGCAGCAGCACGCAAAGCATCATGGGATACCCAAGTACGCGAAGGATAGTAGCGGTGTATCCTTGGAATCGGCTAAAACGAGTGCGTATTTACGAGTGCGCATTTTGAGCGTCCTAAACACCCTCGGGAATTGGGACAAGCCTTCGCGCAGTGCGATGACGCAACTTCCTTTCAAAATGCGCACTTCAAGGATGCAGAACCTGAATTGAGACACAGCAATTGAATCCAAATCTACTTTCCTCTGACCTTCCTGCTCTGCCGATGTTCCTGTAGGCCACTGCTACACCAACCCCCTAAAATAAACCACAGAAGTCCCTCCCCCTTCTCCACTCAACCTCCCAGTAACATCGTCCAGTCACACCTTCTCTACTCAGGACCTGCTTCTTGTCAGTGAATCTGTCTGGATGATCACAATAAGACTGAACTTCCTCCATGAATGTCACTTTTCTGTTCTCCTCAGATAATAACAGACGTTTGTGCACTCTGCAGAACTTGCTGTATTTCATCTCTCAGCTTGGTCACAGCTGCTGCCACGTCCTCAAAGTATCTCAGAGGACGGATCTCCAGGCTGGAGGAGTCTGGAGACGGACTGAGTGCTGGCAGTGAGGAGAACCTGTGGAGAAACTGGCTGTGGTCCAGTGTGTGTGAGATCTTCTCCAGCTCAGCGTCTCTCCTCTTCAGCTCCATCATCTCCTGCTCCAGCTTCTTCTCAAGCTCTTTGACTCCACTCACTGCTGCCCCCTGTGTGGATCTGACCTGCTGCTGCACCTCAGAGCGTCTTTTCTCCAGCAGACGGGTCATCTGGGTGAGGATCTTCTCGCTGTCCTTCACTGCTTTATCAGCAGAGCCGTTGATGGACTCCACCCCCTTCAGGTCTTCCTCTGTGTGCTGGATCTTCTGCCTGGTCTCCTCCAGCTCTCTCTGCCTCCCAGGCCTCTGTACTGCTGCTGACACTGTCTGATGACCTTTATGTTCATCCATACAGCATAAAGCACAGATGATCTTCTGATCAGTGCGGCAGAACATCTTCATCACCTCATCATGACGAGGGCAGATGTTCTCCTGGAGCTGCTGGCTGGGTTCCACCAGCTTGTGTCTCTGTAGGGGAGCAGCATCACGATGAGGCTGGAGGTGAGAGTCACAGTAGGAGGCCCGACAGACCAGACAGGACTTGAGGGCCTTCAGTTTCCTCCCAGTGCAGACATCACAGCCCACATCTCCAGCATAGCAGTGATCAGCAGGAGCATCTTGGAGTCCAGCCCCCCCCTGCAACGAAACTTGGCACGTTAACTTTGCCGACACGTTAGCGTAGCGCGACAGCGATAGCGTGCGTCCCCCCCCCGTCAACGTGAGCGCAATTTCCAACCAGCACTGCAGAGAGAAAGGCAATATCCAGGTGGAGTGAAAATACATCCCAGTGCCCACCATCACAGGCATATAGACGTAGATAAGATAAATTTACATAAAATACCAGAATGTTTGTCAATTTTTCATTCAAACATATTTTATTTATTTAGTTAGATAAAAATGTTTCCTCCCAGCACAATATGTATTTGTTAATTTAACTCACATTCCTGCCATCATCTTAACACAATTCAGTGTCACTTTTAAGTTGGAAAAGCATAATAATTAAATTACTTAAATGGCACATTTCAAGTAAAACTGTTGCTATTTAGTCTATTTGTGGTGGTATGTGAGTTATACTTCCCATAAAAAGACTTCCTTTTACATCAAGAATATTTAAATTTTTCATAGATGACTCCCAAAGAGACAGACATATTCTGTCAAGTTCTAACCTGAAGACCACTCTGTCCAAAAAGTCCAAAAAGAATTATATTGAATTGAGAGCAGCTGTTCTTATTTTCTCTTTTTTGAGAGAGATTTGCTCAGATTTTCAGTTGACCTGTTGATTTGATTTCTCTGATTAAAATTAAAACAAAGTCTGATATTTGGCAGCTTGTTTAATTCTTATACATAGGTATAAAATACATTTTTTATAATAACATTCACGAGTTTTCGTTGTAAAAGTCATCATTTTCATATACACAAGTTGGACGTCTAAAAGTATCGGTATCTGTATTGGTATCGGGATACTAGCCTTGGTATCACCTGGTATCGTATCGAAAGGAAAAATAGTGGTATCGCACATCCCTGCTTCCACACACACACACACACACTATACTGTAAATGGCTGCAGTTTCCTTTACAAAAGTGCTACAGACGTCATTCAAACATCCACGTGTTTGTCTCATCAAGACCTATATTTTACATTTGACAGCCACTTAAAAAAAAATGCAGGTCAAAAATATGCATCATTTGCTTACACAGGCATATGATGATTAGACCTCTTCTCCCTCTTTGTCAACACACAAATGCCTGCAGTTTCCTTTAGAAAAGTGCTACAGACGTCATTCAAATACCTACGTGTTTGTCTCATCAAGGCCATTTTTTTTTACATTTGACAGCATCCTCCAAAAAAAAAAAATGGAGGTGAGAAATCTGCATCATTTGCATAGACTTCTTTCAGCAGATGTCACCGGGCGTCGGCAGAGGACGGGGGTCAATTGCGGGCGTCGACAGGGGTCAGGCGTCATCGGGGGTCATCGGGCATCGCGTCGGCCACGGCGGCTCAGTCCCGCAAACGCTGCTTGCAGCTTTAATTTATTGTTTTGATTTAATTTAATTTATTAGTGTTAATGGCTGCTGAAAAAAGGGGATGAATAGTTCAAATTCGAGTTGAAAGTAAAATATACAAATGTTGGAAGTACTAGTAATCATTACTATGTACAGTTATGCCCATCTGTTATCTTTGTTGGGCTTGAGTTTATGATTATTTTTTTTACCCTGTGCATCTTTTGTTTTGTTAGTAGTACTTGCCATTGCTCCAACACGAATAAACATGCTGCATCCCACTAGATGGCGCATTTGCCTTATTTACAAGCACCACTGTCATCGGAGCTGATTGCTGCCACTCTCAGCAGCATGCGTCTACTAAGGTCTACTAAGAGTCCACAATCTATTACACCTCGCGAGCAAAACACTATAATACTAGGAAAAGAATCCTCTATATGTCAATAAATACAACAGATTGAGTATTCATAAAAAAAATGCTTACTTTAAATAAGAAAATCCAACAAACCAACAAGTGCAACACTAAAAAGCAAACCAACAATCAAAATAATGCTTAATTGCCTTAGCTTCGTCCCACATTTATCAGCTTAGCTACTAAGAATAACACACATTATTCACCTGGACAGAAGGAGGTTCTGAGGAATGTGTTGGTCCTGGAGCTTCCTGGTCAGGATGTTCGGGAGATCCCTCGGGCTCAATGTCTGCAGCGCCAACATATTTTAGAATTGCTCCTGCAGAGACAAAGCTCATTAGATCATCAAGCAAAACAGATCAGAAGCGCATTTTCCTATTTTATTATTACAGTGATGTTGCAGTAATATAGGAAAATTAAAAATGTATTTGTTTTTAAATTAAACATTATGATTGCAGTGTCCCTTTAAAGCTTTTACCAAATTACAAAACTGTCACTTTTAAGAGTTTTTGGCATTTCTTGTACTAGTTAAAGTAATAAAACTAAGATAAATGACCCACTGCCACAATAGTCTAAAATAGTCAACACCATGCCAAATAAAGTATTTCCATAAAATATTTCTTTGAATTATAAAACAGTAGCACATTTCTAATTAAGGGCCTACAAAATACAAACTAAGCTTAGTAAATTCATCCTAAGTTAAGGCTAAAATAACATTAAGAGTCAAATATGTGAGAGACAACTTCCACTGAACAATAACAGGGGACTGACTACAACAACAACTACAACATGCTCTCCCTCCCTCCCTGTTAGAATGTGAATAAACGGGTGTGGAGTCAATCACTCATTCCCATGGCAGGATAGGCCAACTTGACAGGACATGGTCAACTTTCATAAAACAAACAAAAACGCTGATTCATGACGAACAAATATTAGCCAGCCAGCTAACATTTATCCGACGCTAGCTAGCTGGCTAGCAGGACAAATAAACAAACTTGGGGGGGGGACAACAGCGTTTCACCTCCACCTCTCCAGCCCACATAAACAAATAACTTACCTTTCCCCTTTGCAAGTTTTTCTTGATCAGTTTTCTTTTCCTTCCGTTTTTCCGCACCGCTGGGATAACTCCTTTCTGATGCCATTATGGTGTCTGTTTGTTTTTAATCCTCTCGCTAACGGGAACGAATGGTAGCTGTCAATCATTCACATCATACCTGTCGGCGTCGCCGGCCCTCCACGTCACAACCTGCGTGACAGTGCGGCAAGCCCCCAGAGTCCAAGATGGCGTCCCATTCCTTTCAATGAAGTTGCTCACCCAGCGCATGGCTCCCAAAAACTTTTTGACTTCCGCATTGATGGGATAATAGAGCATGCGCAGTTGTGTCAGTGTGGAGACCGTCACGAACCGTACGAAATTCAACCTGGAAATGAATGTATTTTTTCCGGAACAACTGACGATTGTTGTTTGGAAATTTTGATGATGATGATGATGATGATGATGATGATGATGATGATGATGAATATTATTATTATATTAATAAAATAGTATTATTATAATAATATACTATTATTTGTGTATTAAACAAGTGAGCAATGTGCCACTGAATAATAAATGATAATTCTTTGAAGCAACTCTCTTTGGAAAGCAGACAAAGTAATGAAATGATTGGTCTATTTATTTCATCAGAACTAAAAAATAAAAAATAAAAACTCAACGATCTTGAAAGTTCCTCCCTTTCTCGTGCACCTGTCGACCGGTCAACTTTTGGCTTCTCTACAGTGTTCGAGAAAATGCCGACCTGTGCTGCAATTAACTGTGTCACCCAATCAACAGGCAAAGGGTGCAAAGGACCCACGTTATTTCGGTAAGAAGGATTAATGAAATGACTGTAAGGAACTTTTATGCCGCTGACGTTTTTACGTACTTACGTCCGTGTGTGTGTGGCTAACACAAATTTGCAAATATTTTGTCGTCCTCATGGAATTAAACAGCACACCATGTTAATTTATCAGTGAGTGCTCTCTCTTTTCATGCAATTCATCACGCTTAACATGTAATGCTGAATCATGAAAGCTATGGAGCAAAAAATAATAATTACATAAACGACGAGTGAAATAAAATGTGTCATTCATTCAATAAAGATTTCATTCATTCATCTTCTATACCCGCTTATTCCTATTCAGGGTCACGGGGGTCTGCTGGAGCCTATCCCAGCTGTCTTAGGGCGAAGGCAGGGTGACACCCTGGACAAGTCAGCAGGTCATCGCAGGGCCACATAGAGACAAACAACCATTCACACTCACATGCACACCTACGGACAATTTAGAATGTTCAATTGACCTCACGTGCATGTTTTTGGAGTGTGGGAGGAAGCCGGAGAACCCAGAGAGAACCCACGCAGACATAGGGAGAACATGCAAACTCCACACAGAAAGGTCCCAGGTCCGGGCAGTTGAAAATGCCATTTTATTTCATTTAACAAAGCATATCATTATTTCATCATGCATTTAATTGTTTTGTGGTCCTGTGTTTTAGTGCTTCATAATTGTATTCTGTTGTCAAATTTGCCCATCAAAGTCAGATTAGTAATCCTGTACATAAGTTTAAGGAAAACCAATTCTAGGTAATGGATTGCAGATCTTGTAGTGACCTGTTACAATGGAAAGAAATGTATACATAATAAGTACGTCTGTGTGCCCGATATTTTAGCTAACACTAAACTTTCTGCACAACTGTCTGCATTGTGTTCAAGCTTAAATGAGTTAAATATGTTTGCATACCCAATTTTAAGTAAAATTACACAAAAAAATGTTTGGAATGTTTTGCTTTTTACAGCTTTCCTTTTGGGGACAGAAAAAGGTTGCACAAATGGGTGGAAAATGTGAGAAGAAAAAACTGGACACCCAATGACAACTCCAGGCTGTGTGCTCTTCACTTTGAGGAGAAATCTTTCATTTTGCGCGGTGAGAGAAAGTGCCTAACTTCAACAGCTGTCCCAACCATTTTTAGTTTCTTCAAATCAGGTAAGAGCATGGCTACCAAACAAAAGGTAAGTGAGTCACACACACACCCACACACACACACGTGATTTTGATCAAATCTTTGACCACACATATTCTAAAAAATGTAAAGAGGTGTCAGAGATCTTTGAAGAAGACAGTTTTCTCGTGATTCAGGAACCATGTGACAGCCATACTGTGTCTGATGTACATGTAGAGTTCACAAATGATGTAGAGATCACCAATGATGAAGAGGTCACAAATGATGAAGAGGTCAGAGCAACAATGAAGGGATTTTACATTGACTGTTCAGTTAACATGTTCAATGTTAAAATATTCACATGAAAGAAACTTGAAAATCGCTACGGCAGACGTAAAAAAAATTTTGTAAGAAAGTGTTGAAAGTTATCTTGAAATCATTTATGAGGATACTCATTATAATATTGATGAAGTGTTATTTCATGTTTTGTTGGCTGTTTCAAGGGTTTATTTAGTTTGTTGTGACACAATCTAAGGTTCAATTTGTAAAGAAATAAAAGTTCTTGTGAAAAAAGATAGTGGTCAAAGTGATATTAGTGTTATTTGTGTTTGTGTTTTTTGTAGTCTTGTCTGGATTTGTCCTGTTCGTTTCTGGTCTGTGTTTGTGTTCCCACTCTTGGCCTGCACCTCGTCGTGGTGAGTGGGCTTTTAACTAAGACAGGACAATTATATATATTGTGTGAAGCCAGCAAAATAGTCATTATGAGAATTATAACTGAAGCACACTAAATAATACACCATCAGTCACATTTTGCTTTTCTGTTATTAATCTAATGTGTGTTATGTCAAGCCTCCACAGTGGCGTGCTGCAGTCAGGATGAGACAAACAAGGTGAATGGATGGACGGATTGATAAGCCCAGTGAGCCTCCACCAGCCACAGACAAGCCAGTCCCATTTTCCACCCAGAAGGATGTCTCTTCCATCTATCTTTGCCTGCCAGGGAAATGCAACCAAACATAGTAATTACAGATGGCGTTGTCTCTGTTAAAGTGACACATGGAAAAATAATAATAATAATAATAATAATAATAATAATAATAATAATAATAATAATAATAATAAAATATATACATATATATATATGTTTTGTGATTCATGTTCATGACAATAACAATCAAACAGATTTTCTTCATTCTTCCAATGAGTTTCGCAAACAAACATGGAATTTTCCCTGGATCATACAAATACGTTTGTAGATTATATAAAGACAATTATAAAACACATTTGTTGTGGTTTTATATTAAAGCAGATAGTCAAACGTAAATGTAGCATGGTAATGTTGCGAAGACACATTTATTTTTGTTTTTCTTTGTTTCTTTAGAAGCTTTTATTTTGGTTTTCTGTGGAAGCACAATAGACAACACACATGTTAACGTCCGCTACTACGGTTCGCTCCGCATACGTCTCACGAGCCACTTGAGAGACTTCCTCTCGAGCGTTATCTACTTTTTACATTTCAAAACACAGATCCATACCCGACTTCGACTTGAACTTATTAATCATGTCGTTTCCCACATTCAATCTTACTCGTATACGTTTAAATATTCACATTTCTACTGAATAAACATCCCATAACGTTAAACGAACACTAACGTAACCGAGCGTCAACCCCGCCTCCTGGTAACCTAGCAACGGGCTAGCCGTTGTTTCCTCTTCGCTAGGTAATCACTCAGAGACGATACATTCAAAACGTAAATTTAACTCACATACCCTCGATCTCAGACTTCAATTACGAAACAGCCACACATACATTTGCTCTTATTTTCAACCATTTCCCCTTCTCACCTGTGGAAGCACAACAGATAACACACGTTAACGTCCGCTAAGACGGTTCGCTCCACATAGGTCTCACGAGCCACTTGAGAGACCTCTCTAGCGTTATTCCCCGGGGCGAACACGACCTCCACTGGTAGAAGTGGGTAACTGCACCCTGCTCACTGATCACTCTCACACACGCCACAAACCACAACAAAAGCAGGAACAGTGCTTTGCCACAATTATGCTACATAAACACGTCCTGGTCCCCTCTGGATCCTCTTTTCCGGTCCTCGCGATCACTCTCTTGGCTGCGGTGGGCATGGTTCTGCCCGCGGTGTCTTCCTTTGTCAGGGCATTCTCTGGCCCAGTGACCCATGCGGCCGCAGATGTGGCACGCCCCCTTTTCGCCTCTGTCTCCGCTAGTCGCCCTTCGTCAGTTGTCGTTGTTCCTGTAGGGCCGTCTCGCCGTGTCACTGAGGTGCTTCATCATGGTGAGGGAGGCACGCTTTATCTTCTTGTCCTCTGCATCGCTGGCCTCCTGCAGAAGCCTCTCAGCGTGCACTGCATGACGTCGGACCTCTGTCAGCCGGGCATCTTCAATCCCCACGCAGCAGCTTCTGTTAACTGCTTTGGTGATCTGGGGGAGCAGCCCTTGTCTGAAAGCAGTGATGAGGCTGGCCGTTTGGTTGACGGCAGTCCTGATGAACGTGGCGACGCTGCGGCGTCGGTGCTGGAGTGCGCAGGGTTGTACGGTGGTAGCGTTGGATGAGGGCAGGCGGGAAGAGGGAAGACAGGCATGTCCAGGAGAGGGTCCCTCGGGCCTGTAAGAGAAGGATACAGACGATTTGGTGCATTTGAATGCTCGTGTGTGAGTGGCTCCTTTTCTCCCTCCTCTGGGGAGTGTGTGTGAGTGTGTGCACCCTCTGCCGTTATCTCTGTCACCCCTGTGCTCCAGCGCCCAGCGCTGTTCACACGTTTCTTTACTTGTTTCCTGTCCCTGACCTCTGCTTCAGGTTTCCAGAATGAAAAACACCTTTCATGATCTTTGATGATTTGAATCTCCCACCTGTTTGGGTTTTTCTTTTTTGTAACCTTTCCCTCGGCTATATTCAGTTTATCCCGGAGGTTTCTCAATTCCTCCATACTCAGTGATCCCCCCTCTGGGAAACCATACTTTTCAACAAAAAACATCCAACATATCAAGACAATCTGGACCGTATTTTTTCCGCATGTCGTCCACAATTTGTCCCCCCTGGGGAACTGCAGCAGCCACTTTGCTCTGGTTCTTTCCCATCCCTGTCTAGACTTATTACTTGTAGCTGCACAGGCGTCCCTGTGCCCCCTTTTTTTACTCAGGCGCAAAAAGGTAGAGAAAAAATTCACCCCTTCGGTACTTAGTCACCAAAGGTTTTGCCCGCTCAGCCCTCACCAACCTTCTTGGATATCTGGTGAGCGGGACAGGCCCGCGATATGACCTTGACTGGCGCGATATTATGATTTAGCGTACGTTACGCTCAACGTCATTCCGTGCGGCAGGTAAAAAAAAAGGTGGTGTTGTCCCGGGTGTCCCAATTCCATCGCAAGCCGATCGGAGCCGATTATCACCCGGGTCGTTTGTCGGGTTGGTTGACCCGTTTTGTCGTGCAACAGCTGCAACTGCAAACTGCAGGCTTCAATTTACCGACGCCTTACACATGTGATGGCATGGAGACTGTGCATTGTAGCAACATCAGTCCCCTCAGAGAGAATCTTCTCCAAAACAGGGCAGATATTTACAGAGAGAAGAAACAGGATCAGCCGCACAAAGATGAGGCTCTTGGTTTTTCTCATTGTCAATCTTCACTAAAGGACAAAACTGTTATCTGAATGCTGAGGTTTTTTTTCTTTTTGTTTTACACATTTTAATTTATATTTTGTTGTGTGAGTTTCTGTAAGCGTATGTTGTTTGACTTTACATTTGTGTAGTAGTAAAAAACTAAACGTTTAAAATTGGTAATAGTTATTTAGATAGAGGCACCTAGACCCACCTGTGGGTCATAACATCCCCTCTCTTAAGAACTAAACCCTATTAACATACCTACAAACAAAACTAAACAAGAAAAAACTCAGTTCCCCTGAAATAAGAATTCCGCAGCTAGTCCACATGTACACGTGATAACGCATCTGCCAACACATTATCAACCACCCTTCCTGTGGCAAATCTGGAGATTGAAGTCTTGCAGGAGCAGAGACCACCGCATGTACGGCTGGTTTGATTGCGCATCCTATCCAGGACCACGAGGGCATTATGGTCTGTAAAAACCTGACCCCAAATTAACATCAAGATGGGCATTGTCAGAAGGAGAGCCAAAGCTTCTTTCTTAACTTCCCAGAATGGACTCTGTGTGCGTGCTGCTTACTTGTGGCATGTCCCTCTACTTCTATGTCATGGTGCAAAACTGACGTATGGCGGGGGTGGTCAGAAAACAATAGTGGGTGGCTCTCAATTAATTTAACAATATCATGACGGGCTGATGCAGGCAAATGGGACAAAAACGAGCTTAAGTTATTCATAATTTCAGAGTTTCCCAGGCGCGCCGAAGGAACACCGATTTCTTTTTTTCAATGAGCCCTCCCTCCGCCAATGGGCATGGAGGGGGCGGAGGCTCAGGCGACATATTTTTCCTAGCGACGTAACGCTCGGTTCACACTGGACGCGGAAGCGCCACGAAGCGCCGCGAAGCGCCGAGCTCTTCCATTCGGCGCCCATGTTAATCAATGTAGTAGTTCACACCAGACGTAAACAGGCGTGCGGCTCCCCTCGCGGATCGCGCCATGCATTTAACGTCAGTTCACTGGACGTGGAAGCGAAGCGCCGCCGAGCGCTTCCATTCGGCGCCGACGTTAATCAATGTGGTGGTTGCGCGGCTCGCGGCATGCATTTGTTGTTTCGGCGTCTGCTCTATTTCGTGCGCGAGCCGCGAGCGGTCCTCGTCAATAGTACAGGAAGTCGCTCAATAAAAACGAGAAAATCCGGTGAATTTTCAAAATAAACTAATTTCAAAATAAAAACCCAATGACAAATTCGATCATATATCATATTTGTATGTTATATTTGTCAGTACATTGTATCAGAGTGCGAGAGAGATTAAACACACACACACACACACACACACACACACACACACAGAAAGACTTGATCAAAATACGTCTGTTTGATCCTAGAGATGCCGGTCAATGATCATTATGAAAGAGGTCTTTGTCTTGAGATGGACACCTGAGTGCGTGTTTCTATTTATTTACACACACACGCACAAAAGTGAGCTATGGAGCGGGCTGGCTACGGGGCGAGGGGGGGCGATGACGAAAATGATTTTTTTTATTTTTTTTTTTTTAAAGAAAAAAAAAGAAGTGAAAAAGTGGGAGTGAAAAAAAGAGAGCAGAAGCGCTTGTCGACCGTCGCGGAGCTGTTCGCGTCTGGTGTGAACCAGTTGGAGCCTCGCTCGCGAAATTCGTTGGCGCGGCGCTTCCGCTTCCATTGAAATGAATGGCACGAGCCGTTCGCCTGTTCGCGTCTGGTCTGAACCACTACATTCAGTGCGTTTACATGGCACTAGAGAATATCGAATTATTGCCTTAGTCTGATTATGATCGGAGAACTCACGTGCATGTAAACACCTTACTCCGATTATGATTGGAGTTTGAGAACTCCGATTGGAATCGGAGAACTCCGATTGAGACACCCAGATAATGCGATTGGAATTCAAATTTCTCTGCCATGTATACGCCTTAATCGGACTATTAACTGGACAATGCGAGTGCGCATGCGCCACGCATCGCTCTCGCGACTCATGACCGCACAACTACGTCGTCTAACAAAACAGACGGCGCGAAACAACCTGGCAAACGCGAATAAGAATGTTGACATTTGGAGAGAGGATGAGACCGGGGCGATGCTTTCTCTTCTAAAAGAGATGGACATATTCAAATAACGCGCAACGGAGACCTTTTTAAAAAGGGTAGCGCAGCAAATGCAGGGCTCCGGCTTTGCGCACCCCTGAACAAATACGTATTCCTTCGTATTTATATTTCTACCTTTTCGTTCACATTTTTTGTAAATTAGAAGAATTTTAACTTTGTAAATAAAAGCACAGCAAAGAGATGTTTTCCTGATTTGTTTTTATTTGGGTAATTTCGCTGTTATTCTGCTGGAAACGGCGTGCAGCGGCACCAGCTTCCTCCACGGTCGGCACTTTAATGAGCGTGTGTATAACTGAAGACACCGTTCCTTTGCAAAACCTGTACACAAACTCTCCCACCAGTCTGCTCCGAACCTGAATCCAACAAGAACGAGAGTTTGGGGTCCGTAGCGACGGCACAAAGCGTAGCATCGAAGTGTTGTTGTAGCCCTCCAACAGCAAACAACGTTCTTGTCTGCCTTTTAAAATAACCAGGAGCACAAGACATAGGGTACACCTTATCTGCAAAGCAAGTAACACGTACATTATAAACTATCGTTCCATATCATAATAGATTTAATATGTCAACCGAAAGCAGCTGACCGGCTGAAAAGACTCACTCCACCCCCTAGTGTTGGGAGGAGGACCCGTCAATAATTTGAATTTCTCAGCTGCATGTATACGGGGACCAAGGTGAGAACTCCGATTGGACGAGAAAACCGAATGATTGCTTAGTCCGATTAAGCTCTGCATGTAAACGCACTGATTGATTAACATGGGCGCTGAATGGAAGCGCTTGGCGATTTGCAGCACTTCACTTCGCGGCGATTCGCAGCGCTTCACTTCGCTTCGCGGCGCTTCCGCGTCCTGTGTGAACCGGGCGTAACTTTTCAACATTTTGACGTGGCAGACGCGGGATGATCGTTTTCTATCAGGAGTGTGCACTACATAATCTGTATCGGAAAGTTTGCGCTCCACGACATACGGACCAGAAAAACCAGCCTGCAAACCGGAACCGGGTAACGGCAACAATACCAACACACAACGCCTGTCTCAAAAACTCGAGCCACAGCTTTCTTGTCAAACTGCCGCTTCATTTTAGACTGGCTGGCGACAAGAGTTTGGTGAGCAGTTTCACAAGCACGATGCAAGCGTTCACGGAAAAAAAATTACGTAATCTAACACATTATTCTCTACTCGCTTAACATCGGAAAGCCACTTACCCCTTAACAGACGCAAGGGTCCTCTCACCGAACACTAAATCAGCTGGGCTGAACCTGAGGGACTCCCACACATACAATCGACGACTGAAGATACACTTTATGCTGCGGAACCATCACTGTGCTCATTTTAACCCCCCCCCCCCCACACACACACACACACACACACACACACACACACACACACTAAAATATACGAATTGCAGTAGGTTGGTTTTGTTGCTCTTGGTTGTCCGTTAGTTTTTTGAGAGTTAGTAGTAGATAGATCCCTAGATAGTAAGTTTGATAGATGGATAGAAATAGATAAGTTAGTTAAAGTTACACACACGCACATATATATATATATACATATATATATTAATCTCTTTCAATGAACTCCAAAACATACATGGTCAAAATCCATATTATTATTATGTTGTGGTTTTTTTTAAATGCTCATACAAAACAAGAAAAAAGTGTCACATCCACTTGTAGTGCATTATTTTTGCCAGCAAGCTTCTCTTGTTACTACTGACCACATTGACCCATATTTTCCATATACTCACCTGAATCAGGTACCCTGCAAGGGCAACGACCTTCCCCGAGGTGATCTGTGGAGTGACGTGCAACCAGCATGTGACCTCTAAAATGAGCTTCCTCCCACGGAAGTACCATAGGAGGACACGGATTAAATAGTATGGCTTGTCCACCAGAAGGCTGTATTATGGTGTACATAATATAAAACTTCGGCCCAGTTCTGCTTGTATTGCATTTTATTGGTTGGTGTTCCTGAAGTTTCATTTTTCGTCCCTTTTTATTTTTTACATCCATGTTTGTGATGAAATAGTATTGTGAATCACTAGCTCGCATTGCATGCTGGGAAAAAGCGTCACTCAAGGAAGTTTTCGCTTCGCTGACACGGTCCTGAAGGGAAGTGGGTTTTAGTGCACTGGAACGGGATGAATGTGTTCAATCAAGCAGTACAAACCTGATTAATTGTCTTAATACTTGACTTCGAATGGCCATATTGTTTAGGATTAGAATTAGATGACAACTTCTTCACAATATTTGCAACTATTCAATTTGACCAGCAGGTGTCAGTAGAAGACGAAATTTCATGTTGACTATTTCCTAATGGAAGTGCTCTCTTGACGTTGGATTTTTCTCATAATTATTTGAAGTGTAGGCCTGTATCTGCACACAATTTGCAATTCGTCCCAGCGCCCTGAGCTGTAAATTTGGACGGTGTAAAATGAAAATGGCCAGCTGCAGCAGAAAAGTGGACCTATATATATATATATATATATATATATATATATATATATATATATATCTGCAATTCATATTTTAACGGTTTATATAGACCCCTGAGGCTCCATTCAAAATGGGGGTTATTGTAGGAGAGTTGCAGTCAACTGAGATTTGAAGAGAGTTTGGATGACTAGATTTTGGATAGTGTTTATAGTTTGGAGTGTTTGAGACTAGATAGCGTTTAGTTTGGAGATAGTTTTGAGAGCTTAGGGAGAGAGTGAGGAGAGGAGAGGTGATAGGATGGAGCCCCCTGTCCTGTACATCAATGTCCATGTTACACAAGCATCTATGCCAGGGGTGCCCATTACGTCCATCGCGATCTACTGGTCAATTGCGAAGGGGGTTTGGGTCGATCGCATGGAGAGAGAGAGAGAGAGAGGGAGAGAGAGAGAGAGAGAGAGAGAGAGAGAGAGAGCGAGAGAGAGAGAGAGAGAGAGAGAGATCCGCGTCAATTACAGCAGGTAGAATCGTTCAGGCAGGATTAGAAAACACGGTGGATCTGGTTGATTTTGGTCATAATGTACGATGTGCTGGATTTTGTTCTTAAATGTGCTGTGCTTTACAGTGAAACGTAAATGTGACTATCGGCTTCGGCACTATTCAGATCAAATAAAGACCAGACAGGGACAGGAAAAAGAGTTTCGCTGTTGTTTTACACGCAAAACTACCGGGGTTGTCGCGTGAGCTTGCAATCCTGGCATAAACTGATGGAGACGCCTCGCTCGGAAAATGCGCTTCAAAGTGCACACGCACTACAGACGCGCCGGAGATCCTGGGAGATGCTGCTGGCAAAACGTCTGCGTCACACACACACACACACACACACACACACACACACACACACACACACACACACACACCAATTATCCCTAACCTATGCGCTGCAAAACAGAAAACTATACAGCAAAACATCTTAACGTAAACACACTTTAATTGATAAAATCAAACATAAGCAGATATAACCTAAACAATTTTAAACCATGAGTTTTCTGTGCAATGATGAGCATAAATGCACATGGGAACATGTTGACCCATTTAATCTTCTTTCTTTCTTTATCATTGGACTACAAATATATTGCTGAATGACTTTTCCTGTTTTATAGGAGGTGGATCTTTTTGACTTGCTCATTTTAAAAGTAGCTTGCATGTTGAAAAGGTGTGAGCACCCCTGATCTATGCCCTTTTCCAAGTCCCACAATCACTTTCACTGTCATCTGCCTGATTACACCCATGCCATTTTCAGAAAAAAATTGCACAAACAGAATACATTCAAAAAATGTATCATACACATAGTTATCAAGACAAGTTATTTATTTATTGTCATTGTTGAACAAAGTTAACAACAAAATTTGTTTGGAGCATCCCCATAACCACTGGCATCAGTACCCATAAAAATAATCATAAATAAGTGAGAAAAAAAAACAAAAATATATATATAATTTATGTACAGAAATTATTTGGTCATTCATTTTTTGCAATTCATAGTCATTCCCAACAGACATAACAGACACAAAAATTCAATGCATCACACATGGTTCAGACACAGCTTGCCTGTGATTGTACATTTGGCCAGTAGGTGGTTTCGTGTGCACATGAAGCTTCGAGAAATGAACCGTTTCTCGAACCAGTTGGCTCAAGTGGTTCAATGCCTCATGAGGCTTCACCTCACCATCACTAGTCGTGACACACAGCTTGCGGTTTGGCTCCACTTGTTGTAGTTCTGTCAGCCACCACTAGATGGAGCGCTCCTCTTCACTCTCCTCCTCATCCTCCCTCACCTCCACCTGTAGAGAGAAGAAGAGACAGCAGGAGTCAGGACTCAGGGTCCTTGAACGCATCATCACAGAGACGCTGACTGTTGATGGAGATGGTGGAGTGACTGGTGAGAAAAAGCAGACTCTCAGTCACATGTCTAGTGTGGAACATGTGAAGGTCATGTGACCAAGGAGTGTTGGACTGATACTGAGGCCTGATGAAGATGAACTGATCAATAATTGGGTGGTGAACTGAGAGAAGAAGCAGTTTGGCAGCAGATGTTGGATGAATGAGGAGCAGCTGGACGTCACCGTCCTCCTCTCACACTGTGACTGGGAACACTGGACCTCTGCTGTGGGATCAACTGGCTTTGGTGCTGGAACCATCATCCAATGGTTCCAAACCAGTACTGACCTCACACTCTCCAGTTGATGGTCTCTGCTGTGGACAAGATCCATTAGTGGCTTCACTCCTGAATCCTGCAGCTGGTTTCCATCCAGGTCCAGGTGTCTGAGGTGGGAGGGGTTGGACTTCAGAGCTGAGAGCAGCCAATCACAGCTGAGCTCTGACAAACTGCAGCACCACAACCTGAATAGAGAATAAATGATGGAGTTTATAATGATGGAGTTTTTCCAGGGTGTCATCACTCTGAAAATCAAAGTGAAATGTCCACTTCAGAATCTGCAATCTGCAAGCTGACCACTAGATGGGAGGATTTTACACACTGTACCTTTAAACCCAGTTTCATTCATTTCAAACACAAACCAGTGACTGCAAATTGAATTTCCAACAGCAGTAAAGTGAAAATCATGACGACAACAACAAGAGTGATAGAAGTTGTAGAGTGAAGAGGGTGAACTGACCTCAGAGTCTCCAGTATACAGTCTGGACTCTGCAGAAAACCACTCAGCACCTTCACTGTTGAATCCAGAAGGCAGTTCCAACTCAGCTCCAGGTGTCTGAGGTGGGAGGGGTTGGACTTCAGAGCTGAGAGCAGCCATTCACAGCTGAGCTTTGACAACCTGCACCTCCACAACCTGAATAGAGAAGAAATGATGGAGAGTTTTTCCAGGGTGTCTTCACTCTGAGAATCAAAGTCAAATGTCGACTTTAGAATCTGACACTCATCAAAGGAGAGAGGGTGAGTGAATGAGCGCTGCAATCTGAAATCTGACCACCAGATGGCAGGATTTTACACACTGCACCTTTAAACCAGGGGTGCTCACACTTTTTCAACATGCGAGCTACTTTTAAAATGACCAAGTCAAAAAGATCTACCTACTATACAATCGGTGTGTGTGTGTGTGTGTGTGTGTGTGTGTGTGTGTGTGTGTGTGTGGAACGCAGATGTTTTGCTAGCAGCATCTCCCAGGATGTCCAGTGCTTCTGCTGTGCGTGACTTTGAAGCGTATTTTGCGAGCGAGGCGTCTCCGTCAGTTTACACCAGGATTGCAAGCTCACGCAACAACCCCGGTAGTTTGGCGTGTAGTTAAAGAAAACAACAGCCAAACTCTTTTTGCTGTCCCTGTCTGCTCTCAAACAGAATGCAGGTATCTGAAGTATACCTTGATTTTGTTCACTATAGTTGCAGATTTAAAATGAAACCTGCTTTATATCTCTTTATTTGATCTGAGCAGTGCAGAAGCCGATTCATCACATTTACCTTTGACTGTAAAACACAGCACATATAGAAACAAACTCCAGCACATCGTACATTATGACCAAGATCAACCACAACCACCGTGTTTTCTAATGACTGAGAGAGCGGTTCGTCTCTCTACCCACCCCCTCGACCTAATGGGCACCCCTGCTTCAAACCCAGTTTCATTCATTTCAATCACAAACCAGTGTCTGCAAATTGAATTTCCAACAGCAGTCAAGTGCAAATCATGACGACAACAACAAGAGTGATAGAAGTTGTCGAGTGAAGAGGGTGAACTGACCTCAGAGTCTCCAGTTTACAGTCTGGACTCTGCAGAAAACCACTCAGCTCCTTCACTGCTGAATCCTGCAGCAGGTTCTCACTCAGGTCCAGGTGTCTGAGGTGGGAGGGGTTGGACTTCAGAGCTGAGAGCAGCCAATCACAGCTGAGCTTTGACAACCTGCAATACTCCAACCTGAATAGAGCATAAATGATGGAGAGTTTATAATGATGGAGAGTTTTTCCAGGGTGTCATCACTCTGAAAATCAAAGTGAAATGTCCACTTCAGAAGCTGCAACAACACTTATATCAGTAGACTCATCAAGTTGCAAGGCAAATTTCTTACTGATAGGGATCTTGTCCAAAACCACACTTTCGATGTCTGCAGACATCTCATTAATACGTCTGGAGATTGTGTTATCTGAGAGAGGGACTTTGGCTATTTCTTTAGCCGCTTCGGGTCCGAGCGTCTCATTTACAATGGCTTTGCAGGCGGGAAGTATTAATTGCTCTGCCACAGTGTGGGACTTTTTTTGATTTAGCCACAAGTTCAGCGTATTTTCAGACACAATTTGTCCCGTTTTTAAGGGAAAATGACAAAACCTCATTTGATTTCTGCCTGTGGTCTACTCCCGTAAAATACGCGATTGTCCCATACTTGGCAACTAAAAAACCTGTCCCGTAATGAACTGATACAGGACTGTCCCGTATATTTCGGTGACCCCCCCCCGTCGACAGACTTGACCCCCCCCCCCCCCCCCCCCCAGAGGTCCCGGATTTGTAACTCTGGTAGGTGGAAACCCTAGTTCAGCGACGTGGTAGCTAGCTTTAAGGGCTCTCTCGTTTACTTTTGCGGTTTTTCTCATGAAAGTTGCCTGTTTCTCCGTGTGTTCACGCAGGCGAACAAAATACTCCACATTTTTCTTTTGAACTGAGGGCTGTTTCGTTTGGAGATGACGTTTAAGCTTACTTGGGACCATAGCACTGTTGGAGAGCTTTTCACCACATACCAAGCACAACGGAGTCGGTGCCGTTGCATCTCCGGTAAAAGTAAATCCAAATGAAAGATAGCTTTCATTGTATTGCCTCACGCCAGAAACTTTGCTCGACGTCACCGTCTTTGCCTCCACTCATACTAGGGCCTTCATCTGGGTCCGGATTTTGTCCAGGGTCCAGTTCAGAGTCAGCATTTTTCCTCTTCAAAAACTTATCCATCACTTTCAACCGTCGTCCCGCTATCCACAATCCACACACCTGTCGCTGCATCTATGCGTCACTAATTCGCTTGTCTCTAAGCGCAAGGCAATTAGCTACCTGCTGCTGCCACCTACTGGTATGGAAGAGTACTACATGATTACTCTGCCAGGCGCTAGACTGCACATGCACACAAATGGGATAATTTCCCACGGCACACCTGACAATATCTCGCGGCACACAAACACTGGTTTACAGGAACGGGTGCTCATCAGAAAACGCTGGCAGTGTGTTTCCCGTGTCTTACTTCCGGTATAAAGTTCGCTTCAAAATTACAACAGAAATACTACCGAAAGATGCCAGTAGGTGGCAACGACGCTCTATAAATGCTTCTCTTAATGCAACAAATAAATGAAATGACTTTCATACTTACACCAACTGCTCTTAACCTATTTATTAAACAATTTAGACTTAAAGTTTTCTTTGTTGTTTCACCTTAATAGAACACTGATGATAATAATAATAATAATAATAATAATAATAATAATAATAATGATAATATTAAGAAATTGCCATTTACAAAACGTGCACATTTCTTTTAAACTTAAGTGTAGTTGTTTTCCATATCTATTGACGCAAATGACGTTAACCTTGCAATGAACGCAGCAACACTTGTACCTAATAACACTAATGATACAACAAATACACGTCAAAATGGTTGCAGTGAAAATGGACGCTTTTAATCATATATGTTTTGGCTCTTGCCAAGTAAAATTTCAGGAATTATTCTTTGTTTGTTTAGAATGTCGGACATGTATTCAGCACTTTGTGATGAAGAGCTGGATGCCGTCATTGCAGAAATCCAACTCAGTCACCCAAACACAGGGTACAGAATGATGAGAGCATTCCTTCATGCCAGGGGATGTACGAGTGCAAAGTAAGTTTGATATGAAGTTGATCCCCACATGAATGTATTCAGTAATCTGTATTGTGCATCAGTTTAACCGAAACAAACAAATATAATTAGCTTTATTTGTATAACGCTTTCCGTACAAAATGTAGCTAAAAGTGCTTACATGGATGATTAAAAAAAGAATGGCGGTATATTTAAAAAAAAGAAAGTGGGGGTATTTAATAAATTAAATCATACCTTTTGTCAGCATTATCTGTGTTAACACGGATTTGTGCCTTTAATATTTTATGTAGTTTGTCTTTCTTTTTTTTTGTTGCTGTTGTTGTAGTTCAAAGAGTACGTGATTCCTTAAGAAGAGTGGACCCAATTGGGACTGAAGTGCGAGCCTTGGCCAATCGCACACTAAGACGGAGGCAGTATTCTGTTCCTGCACCAAATGCAATGTGGCACATAGATGGAAACCACAAATTAATACGGTATTTTTCAAAACTGTTTTTAAATACTTGAACAAATGAAACATTGAGATTTTCTACCCACTCCAAATCTTTTCATCTTTGTACCATACCTTTTTTGTGTCAAATAAGCTGTGCATGAACCTTTTTCAATTAGCTATCTGATGCCTTATATATTTTAGATTTCTCTTTCCATCTTCTCTCCCTTTTTTACCAAAAGCTGGAGATTTGTCATTCACGGTGGAATAGATGGCTTTAGCCGTTTAATTGTTTATCTGTCTGCTGCAATAAACAACCGAGCATCCACAGTGTTGGAA
Organism: Nelusetta ayraudi; assembly: GCF_046127955.1. NCBI lineage: Eukaryota > Metazoa > Chordata > Actinopteri > Tetraodontiformes > Monacanthidae > Nelusetta > Nelusetta ayraudi. Next base: position 2,896,509 of record NW_027466103.1, on the reverse strand, counting down.
ACAGGGGCGGTCCTAGAATTTTTTTCTTGGGGGGGCAAGCTCGGGGCACAGACGGGTGGCACACCGGAATGACATTTGTTTTGTTTTTTTAAATGCCCTATGCCTTAGGTAATAATAAATGGTAGGCGGAGGTATGAATAATAGAACTATTTTATTTACCCAAATAATGCACAAAACAGTGTATCATCCAGCATTTAGTAATCTTATCTGACTGAGTAAAATGCTTTTTGTTTGTTTGAGTGGGTTGATCTGTGCTCCGGGAGAGTATACTGGTGTATCTAGTACTAGTAACCTAGTATTAGTTTCAGCAAGATAAACAAGTGTTTCATAGGTATCTATGTATCTTTGTTAACTTATAGAGATGGAAACCAACAACTGAGTTTAGTTATGAATGTTTTTTTTTTTAAATTCATAACAGATACAAAGTGCATACACATGAAAAATCCCTTTGTGAGAATTATATTCAAGTTACCAAAGTTTGACTTATATTACAAGTACACAGTTTATGTGTATTATTTACAAACAGGATTATGACAGCTGAATACGCTTGTTTTGGTGTTGACTACCTGCAGAATGCTGAATTGCAGATGATGGGCCCTCAACCTCATCATTGGGAAAAGTTCCTGGGAAAAGTTGTATAAATTACTCAAAATGTCAATACAAGTATAACATCAACTCAACTTTTAATACTTATTCAAATGTTATCGATTTTAAAGACACCCTGCTTCCTTTCTTGACATTGTGGACATATCCTATTCACTTCATTTAAGCGTCTTATGTTATAGGCCACTTGTCTATCCATTAGCTCATAAAACAACAACCGCACTTCCATTCAGCACCAATAAAGAGCATTAAAATAGACATAAAGTAATAAAACAGAATGTAATTAGATTAAATTAATATTGCCCATTCCACAGTCCAGAACAAAGCAGAGGTGGTGTGCGACTTTGAGTGTGACTGATTCAGGATGCAGTGACTGTAGTGATGGTGAGGTGAAGCCTCATGAGGCATTGAACCACTTGAGCCAACTGGTTCGAGAAACGGTTCATTTCTCGAAGCTTCATGTGCACACGAAACCACCTACTGGCCAAATGTACAATCACAGGCAAGCTGTGTCTGAACCACGTGTGATGCATTGAATTTTTGTGTCTGTTATGTCTGTTGGGAATGACTATGAATTGCAAAAAATGAATGACCAAATAATTTCTGTACATAAATTATATTTTTTGTTTTGTTTTTTTTTCTCACTTATTTATGATTATTTTATCGGTACTGATGCCAGTGGTTATGGGGATGCTCCAAACAAATTTTGTTGTTAACTTTGTTCAACAATGACAATAAATAAATAACTTGACTTGATAACTATGTGTATGATACATTTTTTGAATGTATTCTGTTTGTGCAATTTTTTTCTGAAAATGGCATGGGTGTAATCAGGCAGATGACAGTGAAAGTGATTGTGGGACTTGGAAAAGGGCATAGATCAGGGGTGCTCACACCTTTTCAACATGCAAGCTACTTTTAAAATGAGCAAGTCAAAAAGATCCACCTCCTATAAAACAGGAAAAGTCATTCAGAAATATATTTGTAGTCCAATGATAAAGAAAGAAAGGATTAAATGGGTCAACATGTTCCCATGAGCATTTATGCTCATCATTGCACAGAAAACTCATGGTTTAAAATTGTTTAGGTTATATCTGCCTATGTTTGATTTTATCAATAAAAGTGTGTTTACGTTAAGATGTTTTGCTGCATATTTTTGTGTTTTGCAGCGCATAAGTTAGGGATAATTGGTGTGTGTGTGTGTGTGTGTGTGTGTGTGTGTGTGTGTGTGTGTGTGTGATGCAGACGTTTTGCCAGCAGCATCTCCCAGCATCTTCGGCGCGTCTGTAGTGCGTGTGCACTTTGAAGCGCATTTTCCGAGCGAGGCGTCTCCATCAGTTTACGCCAGGATTGCAAGCTCACGCAACAACCCCAGTAGTTTTGCGTGTAAAACAACAGCGAAACTCTTTTTCCTGTCCCTGTCTGGTCTTTATTTGATCTGAATGGTGCCGAAGCCGATACGTCACATTTACCCTGGACACCCTTGTCCAGGGTGTCCCCTGCCTTCGCCCTAAGACAGCTGGGAGAGGCTCCAGCAGACCCCCGTGACCCAGAGTTCGGGACTAAGCGGGTATGGAAAATGAATGAATGAATGAATGAATGAATGAATGTAAAGCACAGCACATATAAGAACAAAATCCAGCACATCGTACATTATGACCAAAATCAACCAGATCCACCGTGTTTTCTAATCCTGCCTGAACGATTCTACCTGCTGTAATTGACGCGGATCTCTCTCTCTCTCACACACTCTCTCTCTCTCTCCCTCTCTCTCTCCATGCGATAGACCCAAACTCCCTTCGCAATTGACCAGTAGATCGCGATGGACTTAATGGGCACCCCTTGGCATAGATGCTTGTGTAACATGGACGTTGATGTACAGGACAGGGGGCTCCATCCTATCACCTCTCCTCTCCTCACTCTCTCCCTAAGCTCTCAAACACCGTCCAAATTTACAGCTCAGGGCGCTGGGACGAATTCCAAATTGTGTGCAGATACAGGCCTACACTTCAAATAATTATGAGAAAAATCCAACGTAAAGAGAGCACTTCCATTAGGAAATAGTCAACATGAAATTTCGTCTTCTACTGACACCTGCTGGTCAAATTGAATAGTTGCAAATATTGTGAAGAAGTTGTCATCTAATTCTAATCCTAAACAATATGGCCATTCGAAGTCAAGTATTAAGACAATTAATCAGGTTTGTACTGCTTGATTGAACACATTCATCCCGTTCCAGTGCACTAAAACCTACTTCCCTTCAGGACCGTGTCAGCGAAGCGAAAACTTCCTTGAGTGACGCTTTTTCCCAGCATGCAATGCGAGCTAGCGATTCACAATACAATTTCATCACAAACATGGATGTAAAAAATAAAAAGGGACGAAAAATGAAACTTCAGGAACACCAAACAATACAATGCAATACAAACAGAACTGGGCCGAAGTTTTATATTATGTACACCATAATACAGCCTTCTGGTGGACAAGCCATACTATTTAATCCGTGTCCTCCTATGGTACTTCCGTGGGTGGAAGCTCATCGTAGACTTCACGTGCTGGGTGCTCGTCACTCCACCAATCGTTGCAAGTTAACGGAAAAGTGAACAGTCGTAACAGAAGCTTGCTGCTGAAAATAATGCCCTGCAAGTGGATGTGATGCTCACTAAACCCAATTCAGACGACTCACCCTCCACTTTTCTTATTTTGTATGAGCATTTAAAAAAAAACCCAACATAATAATAATGTCAATTTTGACCATGTATGTTTTGGAGTTCATTGAAAGAGGTTAATAATAAAATAAAAAATATAATATATATGTATATATATATAGTGTGTGTAACTTTAACTAACTTATCTATTTCTATCCATCTATCAAACTTACTATCTAGGGATCTTGATATTGTGTTGGCAGATGCATTATCACGTGTACATGTGGACTAGCTGCGAAATTCTTATTTCGGGGGAACTGAGGGTTTTCTTGTTTAGTTTTGTTTGTCGGTATGTTAATAGGGTTTGGTTCTTAAGGGAGGGGGTGTTATGACCCACGGGTGGGTCTAGGTGCCTCTATGTTTCTGTCTGTGTGTGTGTGTGAGAGTGGATGATGCCTTGCAGGTGCGGTCCTGGATGTTGGCTGCTGATTGGACGCGCCATGGCTGAGAAGGAGGAGCAGTCGAGCCAGCCTGACGGTCATCCCTCCTCCGCTCCCAACTCTGCAGTTAGTCACTTCTGAAATGGCGTTAGAGCACGCAGCCGTAGGAATGGGCTGCCATTTTCTTTGTCCCCTCTTTTCTCCTGTTTATTAAGTATGTAGGGAGGTTAGCCTTTCTGTATTTGGCTTCTCTTTCTTTATTTAGTTAGTTCTTAAGGCGAGGTAGTTGGAGTTTGGTTTATTATTTTGGCCTGGGCCCACCCTGAAGCCTTTGCTGCCCACCGGTTAAGTTGTTTTGTTTCTTTCATTTACTGATTCATAAATGTTTTTGTTGAAAACCGCCAACTGCCGTGAGAAATTAATGAGGCTTGGGAGTGGGGGAAGGTGTCTCACAGTTTTCACCGTGACAGCAGGTTGAGCTCCTACCGTTTTACAAGTGACGTCGTCACGTTAGGCTGTTCCATCCCTGCTAAATTCTTTAAAGAACTACCGTTAGTAAACTTTTAAATTATAATACGCTCTACACTAATTGTAATTTCCTGCCCGTGGTTCTATATTGCAACAGTTGACGGCTCATATCAGCAGATAAGCAGCAACAATCTGGGCATTGCGGGTGATTCATAAATATGTCATTTCTTATTAATTAGCCCATAAGTGTTGTACACCAGTGTGACACCAAATGCTTGTTGATGACAGCAGTGAAGAAATGAGACTCTAGTGGTTCTGCACATTAGTATAAATAGAGTGATTCTCTATCATTACATCACAGGACGGCGGCACTCTGACAGATTCCATGAACCTGGACACTGATGATCCTGACTCCGGTCCAGATGACACAACAGGCCACAGTGGAAACGGGTCAGAGCATGGACTGGCTGCTGAAAGGATCCAGGTAGGTGGCGCTGTCATCCCAAGTTGTGTGGTGTGGAGGATCAGGGCCAAAGTTCCAGATGCTCACAGATGTGACTGTGGATTCAGGAGGAGTGTTTGAAGGCTGGACTCCCAACAGTGATTGGCTGCTGAGGACCTCTCAATCACAATCAGGTTTTTTAGTGGCTGTGAGATTGAAAGTGAGATTGCATTGTCCAGGTAGGAGGACAGCAGTCAGCCATGTTTCACCTCCAGTCAACACGCAGTGGTTCACATGAAGGTCCAAGAGGCCTACAGACCTACACTGAGTCTGGAAGTGGCAGTACAGTTGGATCATTGTCTTTGTTGTGTTGTTTGGTCATTGTGATCCAATGTGTGTGAGAGATGCAGTTATATTGGAGTGAGTTATTTTTAGTGTAATAGAAGTTATAATGCAGAGTCTGTTTTTATGAAATGTTCTATCACCTGGCATCCATCCATCCATCCATCCATCCATCCATCCATCCATCTTCTACTGCCGTATCCGGAGTCAGGTCTCGGGGGCAGCAGCCTCAGCAGAGACCCCCAGACTTCCCTGGACCCAGTCACCTCCTCCAGCTCCTCCAGTGGGACCCCAAGGCTTCCCAGTCCAGCCCAGAGACCTGGTCCCTCCAGCAGGGTCTCCTCCTGGTGGGACATGCCTGGAACACCTCCCCAGGGAGGCGTCCCAAACAAGACCCCGAGATGCTGGAACTCCTCCCCCTGAGGCAGGGCCTCCCCACCGACCCAGAGAGGGCAAACCACCTCATATCTTGCATTGATTTATCTGTTGGTGATTAATTATAATGTATCATTTATTTTATTTAAATTATATTTGAACTGAATTGGATTTGTTTGTAAAAGTGAGATTTATTTTCATTGATTCATGTGGTTTATGTTGAGACCTAGTGGAGAAGTGGGTATGGCCTACAGAAGGTTTGAGTACACAAGTTATTCAGATATGGAGAATCCCCATGGCAGGACTTCAGGAGATATATAATCAAAGTGTTAAAGCAGCAGAAATGAAACGTCAGTTGAGGTCAAGGTTACACAGGTCAGGGGTTGTGATGGATTTTATTGTCAGAATATTGAATCATTGAAATATAATGTTTGAGCTTGTAACAAAGTTAGGATGATATAACATAATCACATAAAATAAATGATCTGGTTTCCTTCTGATTCATTGACGTCCTTCTGAAATCTCCACACAAACATCTGGCAAGCATCAAAACCATGAATTATTTTGAGGGAAACTTCTTTTGTCTTACTTATGATTCAATTATGATTTGAGTTCCCATCACAGGTGTTGTGAATCACTTTATCTTTTCCACATGATTTCATGAGAGCAGAGCAGTGTGTTGTTGATGTGTGGAACCTTAATGCTGAGATGTTCCAGCCGTGGATGATGAGAGCAGAAGCAGTGGTTGTGTTGCTGCTGCCTTCACTGAGCAGCTGCTCCAAGTCCTGCTTCTTCCACTGAGGATTCAGCTCCACCAGTGGCTTCTGGGACGTCTCTCCCCGTAACCACAGCAGCTTGTAGGGAGAAGCAGTCCGCCAGCCACCAGGCTGCACTGGGGTCAAAGGTCGTGACACGCCCACACAGCGTTGGTGCGTGCAGCTTGCTGTTTGGCTCCACTGGTTGTAGTTCTGTCAGCCACCAGTAGATGGAGCGCTTCTCTTCACTCTCCTCCTCATCCTCCCTCACCTCCACCTGTAGAGAGAAGAAGAGACAGCAGGAGTCAGGACTCAGGGTCCTTGAACGCATCATCACAGAGACGCTGACTGTTGATGGAGATGGTGGAGTGACTGGTGAGAAGAAGCAGACTCTCAGTCACATGTCTAGTGTGGAACATGTGAAGGTCATGTGACCATGGAGTGTTGGACTGATACTGAGGGCTGATGAAGATGAACTGATCAATAATTGGGTGGTGAACTGAGAGAAGAAGCAGTTTGGCAGCAGATGTTGGATGAATGAGGAGCAGCTGGACGTCACCATCCTCCTCTCACACTGTGACTGGGAACACTGGACCTCTGCTGTGGGATCAACTGGCTTTGGTGCTGGAACCATCATCCACTGGTTCCAAACCAGTACTGACCTCACACTCTGCAGTTGATGGTCACTGCTGTAGACAAGATCCATCAGTGGCTCCTTCACTGATGACTCCTTCAGGGGGTTCATATTCAGGTCCAGCTCTCTGAGGTGGGAGGGGTTGGACTTCAGAGCTGAGAGCAGCCAATCACAGCTGAGCTCTGACAAATTGCAGCCCCACAACCTGAACAGAGAATAAATGATGGAGTTTATAATGATAGAGAGTTTTTCCTGGGTGTCATCACTCTGAAAATCAAAGTGAAATGTCCACTTCAGCATCTGCAATCTGCAATCTGACAACTAGATGGGAGGATTTTACCCACTGTACCTTCAAGCACAGTTTCATTCATTACTATCACAAACCAGTGTCTGCAAATTGAATTTCCAACAGCAGTGAAGTGAAAATCATGACGACAACAACAAGAGTGATAGAAGTTGTAGAGTGAAGAGGGTGGACTGACCTCAGAGTCTCCAGTTTACAGTCTGGACCCTGCAGAAAACCACTCAGCTCCTTAACTGATGAATCCTGAAGATAGTTCTCAGCCAGGTCCAGCTCTCTGAGGTGGGAGGGGTTGGACTTCAGAGCTGAGAGCAGCCAACCACAGCTGATCTATGACAACCTGCACCTCTCCAACCTGAATACGGAATAAATGATGGAGAGTGTCATTCACAGTTGGGTGTGCGCGCGCATCCGCGCGTGTGTGTGTGTGCGTGCGTGAGTGCGTATGTGCGCATACGTGTGTGTGTGTAATTTAAAACCAGTTTTACACATTTCTAATGGAATCAAAGTGAATTCCAACAAACTCAATTCAAAGTCATGACAACAATAACTGCAGCAGTTGTAGAGTGAAGAGGGTGAACTGACCTCAGAGCCTCCAGTTTACAGTCTGGACTCTGCAGAAAACCACTCAGCACCTTGACTGTTGAATCCAGAAGGCAGTTTCAACTCAGCTCCAGGTGTCTGAGTTGGGAGGGGTTGGACTTCAGAGCTGAGAGCAGCCAATCACAGCTGAGCTCTAACAAACTACATCTCCACAACCTGAATAGAGAAGAAATGATGGAGAGTTTTTCCAGGGTGTCATCACTCTGAAAATCAAAGTGAAATGTTGACTTCAGAATCTGACACTAAAGCAATCTGAAATCTGACCACTAGATGGGAGGATTTTACACACTGTACCTTTCCACCCAATTTCATATGCTTCAAACACAAAGCAGTGACTGCAAATTGAATTTCCAACAGCAGTGAAGTGAAAATCATGACAACAACAACAAGAGTGATAGAAGTTGTAGAGTGAAGAGGGTGAACTGACCTCAGAGTCTCCAGTTTACAGTCTGGACCCTGCAGAAAACCACTCAGCTCCTTCACTGTTGAATCCTGAAGGTGGTTCCAACTCAGGTCCAAGTGTCTGAGGTGGGAGGGGTTGGACTTCAGAGCTGAGAGCAGCCAATCACAGCTGAGCTTTGACAAACTGCACCTCCACAACCTGAATAAAGAAGAAATGAAGGAGAGTTTATAATGATGGAGAGTTTTTCCAGGGTGTCATCACTCTGAGAATCAAAGTCAGAAGTCGACTTTAGAATCTGACACTCAACAAAGGAGAGAGGGTGAGTGAATGAGCGCTGAAATCTGACCACCAGATGGCAGGATTTTACACTCTGTACCTTTAAACCAGGGGTGCTCACACTTTTTCAACATGTGAGCTACTTTTAAAATGACTAAGTCAAAAAGATCTACCTACTATACAATCGGTGTATGTGTGTGTGTGTGTGTGTGTGTGTGTGTGTGTGTGTGTGTGTGTGTAACGCACATGTTTTGCTAGCAGCATCTCCCAGGATCTCCGGTGCTTCTGCTGTCCGTGACTTTGAAGCGTATTTTCCCGAGCGAGGCGTCAAAACAAAATTCAGTACATCGGACATTATGACCAAGGGCCAATTCCAATTCCTCCCTTAACTCCTCAATCTCAACCCTCGCCCTTAACCCTCAATCTTTGGCCCTCAATCTTGGCCCTCAAAAATAAGTGTAAGGGCTTAGAAATGGGACACCCCTTAAGTGCAGTTACGTCTTCAGACTGTGGGGGGCGGCCTTACGCCAAAGCTAAGTCCAGTCTGTCAAGAAGACGACAACGACGCAGAAGAAGGAGAAGAAGAAAAAGATGATGAAAAAGAAGAAGTCCTCCGTCGCTACACAACGAGGTACACAAGTAACGTGAAGCCGGGACCGCCGGTCCGGCTGACAAACATCGTAAAGTAAAAAAAAATAAAAATGTTACGCAACAACGATGTCAATAATCCATAAAAAACTCTTAAACTAAGACAATAAAATGGTTTTGTAATATTTATATCTTTATTAACTAAGAAAATACTTCCATTTGTAGCTCGCTTTTTCATCGCCATCTTTTTCGAAGATGTCTTGGCGAAAATACACAATGCCTTCTGGGTAGCCCTCACTGCCAAGGGTGGTCCCGGAGAATCTCAATATTGAGGGCGATACAGCCCTTAATCTCCTCCCTCAACTGGACGTTCTTAGAATGGGGACAGCATTTGCACCTAGCAGAGAGCGCGCATTTTTGAGATTGAGGGTTGAGATTGAGGGTTAAGGGAGGAATTGGAATTCACCCCAAGATCAACCACAACCACCGTGTTTTCTAATCATTGACTTCCTGCCTGAACCATTCTACCTGCTGTAATTGACGAGGACTCCACTCTTAAAGCTCTCTCTCTCTCTCGCTCTCTCTCTCTCACTCTCTCTCTCTCTCTCTTTCCCTCTCTCTCTCTCTTCGACCTAATGGGCACCCCTGCTTCAAACCCAGTTTCACTCATTTCAAACACAAACCAGTGACTGCAAACTGAATTTCTAACAGCAGTGAAGTGAAAATCATGACAACAATAACGAGTGATAGAAGTTGTAGAGTGAAGAGGGTGAACTGACCTCAGAGTCTCCAGTTTACAGTCTGGACTCTGCAGAAAACCACTCAGCTCCTTCACTGATGAATCCTGCAGTTGGTTCTGACCCAGGTCCAGGTGTCTGAGGTGGGAGTCGTTGGACTTCAGAGCTGAGAGCAGCCAATCACAGCTGAGCTCTGACAACCTGCAGCCCTCCAACCTGAATAGAGAAGAAATGATGGAGAGTTTAGAATCAAAGTCAAATGTCGACTTTAGAATCTGACACTCAACAAAGGAGAGAGGGTGAGTGAATGAGCGCTGCAATTCTCTGTACTCTGTACCTTTAAACCAGGGGTGCTCACACTTTTTCAACATGCAAGCTACTTTTAAAATGACCAAGTCAAAAAGATCTACCTACAATACAATCGGTGTGTGTGTGTGTGTGTGTGTGTGTGTGTGTGTGTGTGTGTGTGTGTGTGTGTGTGTGGAACGCAGATGTTTTGCTAGCAGCATCTCCCAGGATCTCCGGTGCTTCTGCTGTGCGTGACTTTGAAGCGTATTTTGCGAGTGAGGCGTCTCCGTCAGTTTACGCCAGGATTGCAGGCTCACGCGACAAGCACGGTAGTTTGGCGTGTATTTAAAGAAAACAACAGCCAAACTCTTTTTGCTGTCCCTGTCTGCTCTCATACAGAATGCAGGTATCTGAAGTATACATTGATTTTAACAATTATTACAGTTTCAGATTTAAAATGAAATCTGCTTTATGTCTCCTTTATTTGATCTGAGCGGTGCAGAAGCCGATTCGTCTCATTTACCTTTGACTGTAAAATCCAGCACATATAAAAACAAAATCCAGCACATCGTACATTATGACCAAGATCACTGAGTTCCTGCCTGAACCATTCTACCTGCTGGAAGTGACGAGGACTCCACACGATTGACCTAATGGACACCCCTGCTTCAAACCCAGTTCCACTCATTTCAAACACAAACCAGTGTCTGCAAATTGAATTTCCAACAGCAGTCAAGTGCAAATCATGACGACAACAACAAGACTGATATAAGTTGTAGAGTGAAGAGGGTGAACTGACCTCAGAGTCTCCAGTTTACAATCTGGACTCTGCAGAAAACCACTCAGAACCTTCACTCATGAATCCTGCAGCTGGTTCTGACTCAGGTCCAGGTGTCTGAGGTGGGAGGGGTTGGATTTCAGAGCTGAGAGCAGCCAATCACAGCTGAGCTTTGACAACCAGCAGTACTCCAACCTGAATAGAGAAGAAATGATGGAGAGTTTATAACGATGGAATTTTACCAGGGTGTCATCACTCTGAACATCAAACTGAAATGTCGACTTCAGAATCTGCAACAAAAGCAGTCTGCAAATCTGACCACTAGATGGGAGGATTTTACCCACTGTACCTTCAAGCCCAGTTTAGGGCGTGTTTTCATTGCCTCGCCTCACCACGGTTCGCCTCGGTACGATTGCGTTTTCATTGGCTCTGTGATTACGAGACCGTGGACGGAGTCGACACGGTAAAGCGGGACAATGTTTTCCCCAGTATTACTTCTGTGCGATACACAACAGCGCAGCGATGGACAAAGTAGAACAACAACAAAGTAGTTGTTTCATACCTGCTGCTCGGTCTGTGGTTGCTTTTCTGTTCAAGAAAGAACACTTTCCCTCACTGAAGTCACAGTTGATCGTTTATGCAGCAACATTTATAATTTATTGTTTCGTTTTCCATGCGAGCAAATGTGTAGTTCAACCTTTATATTTTCACCAAAAGTAAACACGAGACGGATACAACGGGAAATAGCGTTTATTTAAAAACAAACAGAAAAACAGACAGTAAACACGCCTCCTTATTTGAAATAGCTGCCCTCGCGAGCCAAGGACGACTTTGTTATATGCCGCGGTGTTTGAGGCTTCCTCGCGGCCAAGAGCCACGTCCTCTCGACGAATCAGTATTTCTTCTCTCCTCAAGACTCCTGGGGTTCCCTAGCTTACCGCGCCTCACGCAGGAGCAACTCGATTTGTTTTCTTTACCGAGCGCTTCGCCATTTGCCCTTTGTCGTTTTCGCGAATATGGTTGAACACACTCGCGAAGTCGAGGGCATTCCCGGTTCGCCTGCCTCTCCCCAAAAGACAAAAGTAAACATGTATTGAAAAAGCTGTTTTCAAAAACTGTATACACATAAATGTATTTGTACAACACCAATAGTAGCTACTTGTATTCACGGTAAAATGTACCTGACACGGAAGTTCTGTGTCAAAGGAGTTGGCGTGGATGTCCGCTCTGACAGGGAACATCGACGCGGACACGGAGCCAATCCAGTGCCCTGCCCGTCGCTACGTCACCACTAAACTCGCTTCGTCTTGCTCGGACCCTGGGGGATTGAGGTACCAAAACAGCGCCCCCTACAACTGTGTAGCAGCCAGTGCAAACACCCTAACACCATACCGTGGCGAGGCGAGGTGAGGCAATGAAAACACGCCCTTTCATTCATTATCAAAAAAATGTGACTGCAAATTGAATTTCCAACAGCAGTGAAGTGAAAATCATGACAACAACAAGAGTGATAGAAGTTGTAGAGTGAAGAGGGTGAACTGACCTCAGAGTCTCCAGTTTACAGTCTGGACTCTGCAGAAAACCACTCAGCTCCTTCACTGATGAATCCTTAAGGTGGTTCCAACTCAGGTTCAGCTCTCTGAGGTGGGAGGGGTTGGACTTCAGAGCTGAGAGCAGCCAATCACAGCTGAGCTTTGTCAACCAGCAGTTCTCCAGCCTGAATAAAGAATCAATATTTGATTTCTTCCATGGTGCAAATGTCATATTCAGAGTCATTTCTCCCTGTTGATGATCCAGATGTGTAGCTGTTGGGATCACTGAGTCATTCCCTCAAACGACTCATTGTGCCAGTGGGTTGTCAACACAATAACAACAGCAGTGTGTCAGTCAGTGTGCAGCCAATCAGTAGTGAAGATGGAAAATAATCAGTGAGTCCTTTGTGTGCTTGTGGCTGTTTTCAGTCATCAGAGTCTCGTTACAAGTCAAACACATTCAAAGGACAAGATGAAGAAATACTGCTGCACTATTAATCTGCCTCTAATGTTTCTTCACAGGATCTTCTGCTCAGTCATGTGACCTTCATCACCAATCAACAACTTCCATTGAGCTCCAAAGTGACTGGAGACATTTTCCACACTTTCTTCCACCATCCAAAGTCTTTTCTGGCTGCAGATTGTTGACATGAAAATATCAACAACATCCACTTTGTCTAGATGAGTCTTGAATATCTGCTTCAAAGTCTTCACACTGAGCAGCGTTACACACCAGTTGTCATCTGCTGACACACACTGTCCACCAGTAGAAAGCAGGAACTGACCAGAGAACTTCCAGTCTGCAGTTTGGACTCTGCAGTCCAGCACAGAGCAGCTTCACTCCAGGATCCCTCAGGAAGTTCTCACTCAGGTCCAGCAGTGTGAGGTGGGAGGGGCTGGACTGCAGAGCCGAAGACACCACTGCACACTGAAGCTCTGAGAGTTCACTGGATGAAGGAGAGCAAAGAGAGAAGTTGTGGTCGACATGTGAGATTCTGAAGACAGTGAAAGTGAATCAAGACTCATTAATGTCTGATCATCATCATCATCATCATCATCATCATCATCATCACCATGTAAATGGAGGGAAGTCCCACGGTGGTGCAGCATGTGTTTACATCTGTGGTGCGTGGTGCCGGGACACTGCAGTGGTATGCAAACACTGTTCACCACTGGCACAGTTGATGATCATAAAGTGCCGTCCATTCTATCTGCCCTGGCAGTTTACTGCCATTTTGCTAGTTGCAGTTTACATCCCTCCCACCAACAACAGCAGTGAGAGGAACGCTGCACTCAATGAACTGTACCAGGCCATCAGTGATCAACAGACAGCAAACCCAAAAGCTTTACCATCCTCACTGGAGATTTTAGTCATGCTGACCTCAAGACTGTCCTTCCAAAAGTCCACCAGCATGTTGGATTTCCAACAAGGGGGGACAACGCTTTGTATGTGGAGGTGTTCCGAGGGAGGAGCAGGGCTCGTGCTCATGTGCGATCAATTCCACAAGGATTGGGACGCTCAAAGGAAATGGGTGTGCGTTTGTGCGTTCGCAACATTTTGAACATCCAGATTTTTTTGTTTCAGGATGAAATCCATGTACGTTTTTGTAAATGAAGCCCCAGGTCCTCAGTGTCTCCACTACAGTGTCCTCAGTGCAGCTTCACACTCCAGTGTGTTCCAGCCACTGAGTGTCAACATGTCCTGTTGTGACTGACAGTGTTGCTCTGATCTGCTGCTTCAACTCAACATGATGCTCAGTTGTGTGTAAAGTCACTGCAGCTTGGAGCTCCACTGGATCAGAGATCCTTCACTGGCGTCTCTTCGGACTCCAGTGCATCTTTGATCCAACTGCTGTTTTATTGTCTGCTGTCAAATGAAGGAAGGATGTGATGTGTTTGTGTGTTCAATGTGTTGATTGACTGTCTGCATGAATCCTTCACACTGAACAAAGCTCCTCATTCTGCCACTGTCACATCTTCATCTCCATCCTAGACTCCAGTGGAGCAGCTTCACTGCACTCACCATCCAACACAAAGCAGCTGAGTTAACCCTGTGTTGACAGCCTGCTGCTATAAGTCACCACTCAGTGTTTCCCTCATTGTTTTCTTGGAGACCTGCAGCCACAAGTGGATCTGCTGATGTTGATCCACCCTGTGACTGGAGGAGCTGCTGATATAGCAGAGAGGCTAACACCAAGAGCGCACGCGCACACACACACTCATCATCTCCTCATTTTCACCTTCTTGCGTTCATATATTGGTTCTACACAGCAGTAGGTTGTTTATTGTCATAGAAGAGCCTTCAAACATAATTAGTGGGTGAATCTGATAAGTGGCAGATTGTACCAAACGGCAGAAATATTGGACAGCATTGTGAAGCCATTAGAAACTTACTTGGCGCTGAGCTGCACAACCAGGGAAGAAGCACCACAAAGCAGGTGAGAATCATTGTTGGAGGAACAACACTGTGGAGTTGACCAAGAATTCTCTCCAGGTCTGTGTGTCCACTGGTGGTGGCTGTACTTTCACTTTCACCTCCTCTTCACCTTCCTGTCGTGTTTGGGTCAAATCTGATTGATGTACAAGTTAAAACACTCATAAATATTGTGTTTTACATCTGATTGCCTCAAGGCCTTACACTCTACGCACTTGAACATATAAAATTAATTTTGAGCTCTTTCATTGAATTTTGAGTGTTTTAATCAACACCTGTGGTGTTCCCGGTCAAAAGTGACCGCCATAGGAAATGAATGGGTATCCAGACCCATACACACCACCCCAACTCATTCACTCACCAATTCACTCACTCACTCATTTCACACTGAACAAAGTATTTTGCAGGTACACATCTCTTTCCCGGGCTTACGTGCCGACCGTCCCAGGTGAACCAACTTCCTGATGAAACAACGTATCATATCTTATCATTCATTCATCATCCGTACCTGCTTGGTCCTGGTCTCCGCAGCACATCTCATGTCCAATTTCCAGCGTTTTGGGTTCTTCCAGTGTATGGATCGTTGGCTGTGATCTACCAACACTCCTCGCCTCTGATCTGCGACTAAAGTAAGGGGCGGGAGGTGAACACGACCGTGTTGGACTTTGAGCTGCTGCTTTAGTGTTTCAGGATTCCTGGTTCTAGTCTTTCTCATACAGGAAGTGTTGCCTGAAATGACAGCACACTCTGGAAAAAGGTTTAAAAAAAAGTCAGTAATCATGGAACGTCAATAGTCTGTATATACTAAAATATGACATTTCCAGTAAATTAATCAAATGAACTGAATTTGACTTTTTTCAACATATGATGAAGATAAAAACAGTTTTCATTCACTTTTCATCCCCATGAAAAATAACATCTACAATCTGTTTTTCACCAGAAATTCCAGAAAACATGAACGATAAACCTTCAAGAGAGTGATAAACATTAACTAGAAGACCACACTTTAGAGAAAGTGCCACTTGAAGCTCAACACCTGGGAGGAGGCTGCCCTCCAGAGAGGCATGTGGAGCAGGATGGATCATGAAGGCTCAGTACAAATAGAGAGGGACGTCCACAGTGCCGCAGGGAAAAAGAGGCCACTGAGAAAGGAGAGAGCAACCACCAAGACGCGTCCTGACACCTCCACCACCACCACGACAAGCATTCACACATGCACCCACTGCAATAGAGACTGTGGATCAAGGATTGGCCAGTTCCACATCACAGCAGAGCAGAGCCACCTACAGGAGGACGATCACACTTGCTTCAAACAATGTCACTGAGTCTCCAGTGGAGTGAAACAGACACTGGTCCACCTCTCACTGACCCTGTTGACTGGTATCACATTTCATGTGGATCCATGAGTCAGTGAGGACTCACCCTGCTGCTGCTGCTGCCTCCACTCAACATGGAGCCTGACGGAGAACCACTTGGGCTTTGAGCTGCTCCCCGTTACCTGAAATCCCAGAGCACTGTGAATGATTGAGTGAGTGAGTGAGCTCCCTGTTTCAAACAGACACAACTAAACTTGGGACATAAATATCACATTCATCAGTTGTTTCAAATCCCCGAGGGTTGAGCTTTCAGGAACTGTTTTTTCTGTGTTCTTTTGTCATCGGGCAGCTGAGTGGGCAGCTCAGCGGGCAGCTGAGTGGTCCTCAACCCACTGCTGTGCAACCTGATGTCTGCATGGAGGACTTGTGCTGCTTCAATCGAGATCTTCAAGCTGTTCAAATTGTGTCCAGACTCGCTCTCTAACCCCCCCCCCCCCCCCCCCCACACACACACACACACCTGTTTCTTTGGCTGGTGAACTCTGCCAGAGGATCTGGAGCCAAACTATGCAGTACTTTAGAAATCAAAATTAAATCTGCAAATGTGTGAAGACTGTCCCAGTTTAAAAGACTGTGGGCCAGATCCACAAAGCGATTGCGCGGCTTTTGCGCCTGAAAATCCGTGTAAATAGCGCCAAAAACGGTGATTCCGATCCACAGAGAGGACGCAAACGTGAAAATCGGCGCAAAAGTAGCGGCAGGGTTGCGCCAGACTCATTTGAATGTATTTAAATGAGTCATTACGCGCAAAATGACACCCCCCCCGCCCCCCCTCTATGCGAATATGCCTAATTCAAACCGTGGCAGATCCAGAAAGAGTTTGCGCTTGTGTCTGCGCGCAGTTTGACAGACGCAAACACCGCCGGCCAAAACCAGGCGTAGCTTCTGTCTGTCAAAGTGTTTCTGGCTTCTGAGTGTAACTTTCCTCTCTGAAAAGCCTGCAATATATATATATATGTGTGACCTCTCCTACTGTCCTGCTTGCTGTATAATGAAGACTTGCATAAGTCAGGTGTGGAGCAGCAGTTTATTCTCTGAAACAGAATGGGACACAACCATAACTTGCTCCGTGAAACTTGGTCACCTCCTGCTTCATGGGCTTCCTCTGTACTGAAGTAGTGATCGTATAGTTGTTTTTACAATACAAATAATATTAAAAATAAAATACATTTTTCTACAAAATACAAAAAAATTACATTCGCAATTTAAATAATAAACTCCCTAAAGCTCCATTTTTATACACTGTAACATTCTTCCAGTTACACACACATACCTGAAACAGAATGGGACACAACCATAACTTGCTCCGTGAAACTTGGTCACCTCCTGCAGAGACAACGTGCTCCGTATGAGAGCTGTGTCCTGCTAATGGACATGCTAGCATGCTAATCGTTTTTAATAGCAATAAAAATAAAAACGAACTTTGCTTTAAAAAAAAAAAAAAAAAAAATTAAATGAAAGACACCAGCACACATTTAAACACTCAAACACAGTTACATGAAGCATAGCTCAACTTATTGCATTAATTTCTGTCTCAGCAGGGAGGAGACCGTCTCACCTGCTTCATGGGCTTCCTCTGTACTAAGGATCGCCCAGAATGCAAAGCGCTAACTTCAAAATAAAATACAAAATAAAATAAAAATAAAATATAAAGTGCCATGGCTGTGCCCCAACCAAGTTTAAAAATGATTGAACACAATTTAATAACACGGTTACATATGTAGGTCCCCAAATCTTACATATAGATCAGCATAGACTACAGTATATATGCCAATATTTTAGATCGGCTATGAAAAATACAAATGGTACTCAGGTGTTGGTGACAAACGCGTCTTGCATCGAAATGCCAGGAGCGCTTTTATCCTAGCAGAGTTTCACTGTCAAACACATGCACTCACCAACAACCTTTGGCGCAAACTGCTCTCAGGTTGCCACGACCGCAACATTCGCACCTGTTTCAGGTGCCGCATTCGTGGGCGTGTTTGCGCCTGCATGTCATTAGCGCAAAAACCTTTGTGGATACCCGCAACTGTTGCGCAAATTGCCGCCACAATCCCGCCGCAAAATGCGCCGCATTTTAGCGCTGCGCGCCCTTTTTTGAGGATCTACCCCTGAGAGCAGCTACACACACACACACACACACACACACACACACACACACACACACACACACACACACACACACACACACACACACACACACAGCAGCTCTAATTGGCTGAGAGCTAAATATCTTCTTATCTTTCTGGGTGTAAATGAATCTGTCCATTTTTTAAATGTCGAAATTTAACATTTGGTTTCTATTTTTTCAGATTTTATTTCTGTCAAATTCATTTGAATCAACAGAAGAAGAAAATCAGTGTGTAGTTCAAACTTTGTGCGTCTTTGTGTTCAGTTTTTCTGCTGTAGTTATGCTTTTCTTTTCATTCCAGATGAATTCCACTCCATTTCCTTTTCAAACCTTGTAGGTGTTGAGTGAGCTGCAGCGCCCCTGGCTACAAGTTTCATACTGTGACTCTGCCGACCGAGGTAAAAAAAAAAAAACAACAAACTCTGACACTTTGCTGAGGACCTCCTGGAGGAGCTGAAAGTGCAGAACCTTCTCAGGCCTCTCTGAGGAGGAACTTGCGGCTGTCGGTCCTCTGCTGCCCCCTGCTGGTCACACAGGCATCTTACACCTCCGTTCGTCTGTTCAGCACAGTGCTTCCTGAACACCTCACCGGCACACTACAGCCGCCTGCTAGCACAAAGCTGCGCAGAGCCTCCTCGTTGTTCTCCTCACCTGGAGGACGCTTGGTGATCAAGACCTGTGGCCCAAAACTCGGTCCTATAAGATAAGTGCAGGAACACTGCTGCCTCGCCCGCACTTGATTGCGCTAGCCGCCCTGTACAGACGGTCGACGGTGCATGTTGCTTCCGTCGAAGTGTGTGTGTGACATCATGGATGTCTTGTTTTAGGATATAATATAATTCATTGCACAAACTGTCAGGCTAAGTATAAGAGCTATAGTCTACTACAATCAGTCGTGCCAAAAAAGAGACATTGTCTTTATTTTTCATTTTTATTTTATTGTGTCAGCATTAAGCAGTTAAAGGTCTACTCTTTTCAGCCATAAAGCCCTGATGGTATGCTTTACCTTGATCTAACAAGGAGAACCAAGAGTGGCCTCCCAGGCCATCCATGATGTCTTGCACTCTTGGAATTGGCTGGCGGTCAGGGATTGTCTTTTTGTTAAGCTCACGGTAGTCTATGCACAACCGCAAGCCACCACACTTCTTGTGGACACAGACGACTGCAGATGCATACGGTGAGTTCGATTTTCTTATCCTGTGTGTGTGTGTGTGTGTGTGTGTGTGTGTGTGTGTGTGTGTGTGTGTGTGTGTGTGTGTGTGTGTGTGTGTGTGTGTGTGAGAGAGATTGCATTGTTTGTTTTTCTTGCTATTTCAGTACATGTGACAGATTTTAGGGAACTTTTAGTAACCAACTGTTTATCTTTTCTTTTGTAGTCGCTGAGAGCTGCTGGTGGTGGCGGTGTCCCGGGTGGTGGGCCCCTTTGAGTGCTGTGACCCGGGATTGTGGTTGTTTTCTTCTTTTTTTTGCACTTCACTTTCTTTGCAGGTGTGTCACGTGTGAGTGGGGTGTTCCTTGTTTTCTTTGGTTCCTCCCCCGTTTGGCCCCCTCATCGGTAAGCCTCAGTTTCTACACCAAGAATAAGGAGCTCAGTAGCTCCGTTTTAAGTGTTGGGCTGTTTGTTCCTTTTATTTTTAAATGTTGAATAAAAGTTGGTTTGATATTTTAAACATTCTGAACCACGTCTCCTACTCCTTCCTCGTAGAACTTACCTGTGTGCCTAATTATTACTTTTGTGTTTAGTCGAACTCCCTGGGTGAAATTCCCAGGGTGGTGTTGTCGGTTCCTTTTCATTTTGTTAAATTCCCAATATTAAATCTTGCTTTATCAGATAGCCATAACCACTCTCATCGCCACAGGATATTTGAGTCAACTGAGTCAAACTGTCGTGTCTACTTCCCAGTCTCAATAAAAATGTTCACTACTGCTTTGTGCGAGCTTCTTAAATGGAGGTTTGTCGGGGTTTTTCCCTTTTTAGAAGCAAGCCACATATTTTGTGTCTTTCCACCACAAGACATTGGCTTTTGTCACTCTCTTCGTCGTATTGGGAAAAAGTGGCATATCGGACTTTCCCGCCGCGAGTCGCTCGTCAACATACTGCTGTGAAAGAGGAGTGACGTCACAGAAAGCGAGGTGCATTTAGGTGCTGCTGCGTAAAACTAAAAGATTTTCCTGTGCAAATATTCATTTGACAGACGTAAACGAAGTGAAATATGACTTCAATTTAAGTTTGTTTTTATAAACACACAAAAAAGTTTGAGTTAGTTATCGTTTTTGAAAGAAGTTCTTGACTTGACTTGACGAGTTGTTGTATATAAACGGTGTGACTATGTGGTTCGGCAAGCGATGGTGCTGTCTGTACATAGCTTAGCAAACGGCTAGCGCTAGCACCCCCTTTCAATGCCAGAGTGAAAAGATCCACACGGAGTGTTATGACCCACGGGTGGGTCTAGGTGCCTCTATCTTTGTGTCTGTGTGTGAGAGAGAGTGGATGACGCCTTGCAGGTGCGGTCCTGGATGTCGGCTGCTGATTGGATGTGCCACGGCTGAGAAGGAGGAGCAGTCGAGCCAGCCTGACGGTCATCCCTCCTCCGCTCCCAACTCTGCAGTTAGTCACTTCTGAAATGGTGTTAGAGCACGCAGCCGTAGGTAGTGATGGCCGATGGAGGCTTTGTTGAAGCTTCGACACTTGTTTCAAAAAATGGTTCATTACTCGAGGCTTCAATGACACAGTGCTCGAGGAGGTCATCTAGTGCTCAATAAAATGAAGTGCAATAGAAACGTGTTCATTGTTTCATAGGTTGTTTGGGATTTGATTCGCCATGCATTCTTGTTGGACAACACTACATGCTTGTATGGTTCAATGCTGACACAATAAAATAAAAATGAAAAATAAAGACAATGTCTCTTTTTTGGCACGACTGATTGTAGTAGACTATAGCTCTTATACTTAGCTTGACAGTTTGTGCAATGAATTATATTATATCCTAAAACAAGGCTAAATAGCCCATAGTTTAAAAATATGTTCAATAGTAAGTGTTCAGTGGGTCAGATGTCAAATGTGATCTATTTAAAATGTAGAATAGATGAGCTAAATAACACATTGATGGGAATTGAACCGTCGCCTCAGTCTTGCAAGTCCAAGATTGTCATAATGTACCACAAACCCAAATCACACTCCCTTTTTTCATCGAAGCTGTTTGAGTAGCGTTAGCCCACCGTGATTCCTCATCAACTACAGGCCTACACTTCAAATAATTATGAGAAAAATCCAACGTAAAGAGAGCACTTCCATTAGGAAATAGTCAACATGAAATTTCGTCTTCTACTGACACCTGCTGGTCAAATTGAATAGTTGCAAATATTGTGAAGAAGTTGTCATCTAATTCTAATCCGAAACAATATGGCCATTCGAAGTGAAGTATTAAGACAATTAATCAGGTTTGTACTGCTTGATTGAACACATTCATCCCGTTCCAGTGCACGAAAACCCACTTCCCTTCAGGACCGTGTCAGCGAAGCCAAAACTTCCTTGAGTGACGCTGTTTCCCACCATGTGTTGCGCGACTCCCGTGGGGTACGGTGTGGAGGCAAACACAATCGATCACAGACTCCTGGATTCAGATCGCCGTGCGGATCACTGTTAACATTACTTTTTAACACCAACAACAAAAAAATATAAAAGATAAAATACTAAATGAATGAATTAAATCTTATTCAATTTAACCATTTCTAACATTTCTTTTTAACACTTTTCATCTTTTTTAACATTAATGCAGTATTGTGATCAATTACATGACTCTTCAATTATAACCCTTTACACACTCCCCCTCAACAAAGATGTCGTCCTCGACATGAAACGATTAGGGCAGATGCATATCATCCAATCAAAATATTCAAACAGTTCGTATGCAGACATTTGGCCTACTTAAAGTCCTTAATAATAATAATAATAATAATAAACTTTTATTTGTACAGCGCTAAATCACAGCCAAAGGCGTCTCAAAGCGCTTTATACAATCAGAGAGAACCAACTGGGCCCCCGGAGCAAGCAAGATGCGACAGTGGCTGGGAAAAACTCCCCTGTGGGAAGAAACCTAGGGCAGAACCAGACTCCAGAGGGCCATCATCTGCCTATGAGTAGTTGGGGTGAAGTATAAAGATAGAGGAGAGACAGAGAAAGAGAGAAAGGAGCAGAGTGAGCCAGGGTGGCAGACAGGACAGAGTGAAAAACAGATACACCAACCAGGCAAAACGGATATAAACACAAAGAATAGGAAATAATTCAAGGCTGCTGTCCATGTGGAGTGTAAGTGTCCATGCTTTGGAAGGCAAGAGCCTAGCTCGATGGACAATCTGCCGATAGGACTAGTCCAGGTCTTAAGCGTGGTGGTGGGATGAAGCGATGACAGCAAGACCCCCAGGACAGCACAATCCAGCTCCTGGCGCAGTGGTCATCACCTGCCGGGGACACAGAGACTGCGGCAGTATCATGCATATCGAGCATACTGTACAAAGCATAATGAGAGCTTGGACAGAGTGGATAGAGTAAAAGATTGGATAGAGTAAAAGATTGATTGGGTGAGGAGAGTGATAAAGGTTCCGCCTGCACAGAGCAACGATCCCTGTAACGGGAGCGAAAGATCTCCCTCCACGGCGTAAGCCTACAGCAGCTTAACTGACAGTGGATGGAGTCTAACTATAAGCTTTAAGAAAAAAAAAAAAAAAAAAAGTGTTTAAGTGTTTGCAATATGTGTGTAGCGCAGATCAAGCTGCTTCAACAGTCCATTGTGAGTGTATTTGTGTGTATTAACACTCTGCTTTCTCAAAAGTCCATGCATGTATGGGATGTGTATGTGTGTTTGTCACACTCGGCTTTTACACAGTCCATGAATGTATGTGGTAGCACTCAGCTTCTGGAAAAGTCCATGAGAGTGCATGTGTGTGTATAACAGTCCATGAAATGTATGAGTGTGTGTTCTGTGTTCTCAACAGTCCATGAAATGTATGAGTGTGTGTTCTGTGTTCTTAACAGTCTATGAAATGTATGAGTGTGAGTGCTTTGTGGTCAGTACCCATGTAGGAGTACCGGTTGATGGTGGGGAACCGGCACAGCATACCTCCATTGCATCCCTGCTATTTCTCGTTCATGAGGCAGAACTTGGTGTAAATATTGAGGATGAGCTTGTGGCCCGACGCTGTAACAAACTGGTTTACCCAGTTCATTGTAGGTGAAGACTCTTGGTGCCTGTCTCTCTCTCATCG
This sequence comes from Nelusetta ayraudi, assembly GCF_046127955.1. Classification (NCBI taxonomy): domain Eukaryota; kingdom Metazoa; phylum Chordata; class Actinopteri; order Tetraodontiformes; family Monacanthidae; genus Nelusetta; species Nelusetta ayraudi. The sequence continues at coordinate 2,873,090 of NW_027466103.1, read as the reverse complement.
GCCTTCTGGAAAGCTGCAGAGCCTCACTGGGATTTCCACTTGGACCAGGTGATGCAGGTGCTGGTGTACTGTCCTCTGCAGGAACCTCCTCTGGACAGACAATTTCTACCTGGTTTGGTGCACAGCTTTGATCCAGCAAGTGTGATTCACTTTGATTGTCATTTATCCGTTCCATCGGTTCCTCCCTGGAGTCAGCGTTCATAGTATCATTCACAGATTCGGTTTCGGTTAGGACTGTGTTGTCATCAGCCTGAGACTGCATTGCTGGTGGAGGTTGTACTGGCAAGTAGCAATACCAATCATCCTCATCCTCATCGTCACTGCTATTTTCAGATTGTACTGTGTTGTCACCTTTGTCATCACTGATGCTCTTTTTCTTTGGCGGTTTAACAACTTTAAGTGGGATTTCCAATGGTAAGTAATTACAGGGAAGAAGAAGGTTCCGATGCAGGATCCTGCTGTCTCTTTTTCTCCCTTGCTCAGGCACAACTTCGTAGATTGGAAGCTCTTTGTTTACCTGACGCACAACTTTGTAGATACAGTCTTCCCAGTGACTGCGGAGTTTGCCTGTCCCACCCCTGGGAGTCATGTTTCTGACAAGGACGTGGTCACCCTCTTCCAACACAGAGCTCCTGACTTTGTTGTAATTCCTTTTTCCTCTATCTGCAGATTTTTGTGCCCTTTCTCTGGCAATCTCATATGCTTCTTGCATCCCACTCTTCCATTTTTTCATATATTGCTGGTGGTCTGAGGTTCCAGTCTCTGGTGTTAGTCTAAATAGGAAGTCAATAGGAAGTCGTGGAGCTCTTCCAAACAACAAGTAGAAGGGGGAGAATCCCGTGACGTCACTCCTCTTACAGTTGTATGAGTAGATGAGCTTGTTTAATGACTCCTTCCAGTTAGCTTTCTCCCTCTCTGTGAGCGTTTTCAGCATCTGTAGGAGCGTTCTGTTAAAGCGCTCAACTTGACCATTGCCTTCTGGATGATATGGTGTCGTTCTTGAGCCTACAATGCCACAGTTTTTCGTCAACTGAGCAAACAGTTGATTTTCGAACTCGCCTCCTTGATCGTGATGTATTCTCAAGGGGAATCCGAACTTCAGGGCATAGTCGTTAAATATTTTGTCAGCTACTGTTTTGCCAGACTTTGATGTGGTCGCGTAGGCTTGTGCAAACCTTGTAAAATGATCAATTATTACCAATATATACTCATATCCCCCCGAACATCTATCTAGATGCAGGAAGTCAACAGACACTAATTCAAAAGGCTGAGTAGTGATAATGCTGGTGAGAGGTGTTCTCGTTTCTCTACTGGGCTTCTTGCTTTTCAGACAGGAGCAACTTGAAGACACATAATGTTCAATCTCTCTCTGCATCTGTGGCCAGAAGAATCTGTCTCTTACCAACGAGGTTGTTCTTTCTGCTCCTTGATGTCCCATCTCATTATGTAGTGCTTTTAATACTGTGTCTTTGTACTTTTCAGGAAGGACCATTTGTGTTCTTACAGCTGTTTTGCGACGCAGAATGCCATCATCATCCAGCATCAGCCTCTCCCATTCACGCATCAGCCGTTTAGACTGCATACTGAATGACTTCAACTGTTGAATTGTGGGCTTGATACCAGACATCATAGACTCAACCACAGGGCCAATGTGCTGATCCTCTCTTTGGGCCAGACGGATCTCTTCAGGAGGGATAGGCTGATGCGCTGAGTCACCTATTGCTGTACACTGTGCTGACAGGGTCATAGGCCATAGAATGGTGCCCTGCTCCTCAACAGACTGTACTGTGGCTTGTACTGATCGAGATGAGAGTTCCTCTGTACACTCCTCCATCAGAGTCTCAATATCAACAGGCATCCTGGAAAGAGTGTCAGCATCTGTATTCTCTCTGCCTGGACGGTACTTGACAGTGATGTGAAAATCTGCCAGCTCAGCTACCCACCGACATCCAGTCGCATTCAGTTTGGCTGTTGACAACACATAAGTGAGCGGATTATTGTCTGTATAGACAGTGCAAGAGGAGCTGATCAAATAGTCTCTGAATTTTTCACAGACAGACCACTTTAGAGCCAGGAACTCCAGTTTCCCTGAGTGAAGATGATAGTTCTTCTCAGACTCGGTAAGTGTGCGTGATGCATATGCAATGACTCGCATCTTTCCAGCTTGCTCTTGATATAAAACTGCACCGAGTCCTTGATTGGAGGCATCTGTGTGTAGAACAAAAGGTTTACTAAAATCGGGAAATGCAAGAATGGGTGGCTCTACTAAACAGTCTATCAACTTCTCCAGTAGTTCTTGATGTTTGTCAGTCCATGTAATGGGCTGATTTGAGGGAACCCCTTTGCATTTTACTTTCATCTGTGTTCTCTTTGTGCCTCTTGGTTTGTTTTCAGACTGTTGCGTATCTGGGGATGCTTTTAGGAGGTTGTAGAGGGGGCTGGCAATGCAGGAGAAGCCTCTAATATACTGTAGTAGCTAAGGAGGCCCATAATGGTTCGAAGCTCTCCTACTGTGCGAGGTCTTTTCTCTTTCAGGACTCTCACTGCAATAGTGTCAGCCGGATCCATTTTACTGCCCTCTGCTGATACTATGCGTCCCAGGTAGCGCACTTCCCGCCTGAAGAGCTCACATTTGCTGGGCTTCAATTTAATGCCATGGTGTTGGAGCCGCCTTAGTACTGTTCTGACATCCTCCACGTGGGCTAAAAATGCTTTGCTGAACACTATTGTGTCATCGAGATATGGGATACAAATTTCATCCCTTAGACCCTCCAGACAGTCCTCCATACATCGCTGGAAGGCAGCGGGTGCATTCATCAGGCCGAATGGTATCCTGATCCACTCATACAGACCCCAGGGGGTCACAAAAGCAGTGAGGTCTACTCTTTTCAGCCATAAAGCCCTGATGGTATGCTTTACCTTGATCTAACAAGGAGAACCAAGAGTGGCCTCCCAGGCCATCCATGATGTCTTGCACTCTTGGAATTGGCTGGCGGTCAGGGATTGTCTTTTTGTTAAGCTCACGGTAGTCTATGCACAACCGCAAGCCACCACACTTCTTGCGGACACAGACGACTGCAGATGCATACGGTGAGTTCGATTTTCTTATCCATCCCTGTGCAATCAGGTCATGCAGATAGTCCTTCATTTCTCTGTACAATGGCTGGGGAACAGACAGGTAAGTTTTTGCAACAGGCTCAGTGTCTGTTAATGAGATAGAGAGCTGTAGCTTGTCTATACACCCAATATCATTCTCTGATTTGGAGAAGGAAGCTGATTCATCTCTCAACATTTTTTGTACCACTGCTTTTTCAGGCTCAGTAAGATGATTTAGGTCAATTGGGGGGTCCCAAGCATCACTGGAGGCTTCATCCTTTTCCACATCCACTTGACTCACCACGGCTGTAGAGACAGGTGGAAATTTGCGAAGACTGAGGCAGGGTAAACAGCTTGAATTGGTTGCACTGTTCCTACAACTGTTCTCCCAGCCAACACAATATCATGGTCCGTGGGGTTCTGTACATCAATGATAATGAATGGCTTCACTCCTTTTTTTAGTTTCACAAGGGTGTCGCAGAACTCAAGCCCCTCTGCCCACTGTGGGTTTACATCAGGCTCAAATATGAGGGTGATTTCCTCTTGAAAGGGAGATGTTTGTACACGGCATTCTACCTTAATAGAAGTGTGTTTAGGCACATTTAGTCTCTCTTTTGTTGTTTTTACCATGTACTCATATGTCTGTTCTGTGCTCACTTGTTCCACACAGGTTTGAACACCACTTGTTTCAAATCCAGGAAATGCTGCCACGACACACTGAATCAACTGATGCTTGTTGGCTGTGTTAGACTGTTTTAACTCGGTGTCAACAATGAGCCCTATTACATTGGAACCGATGATGGGCCGGGCCAGACTGGTGCCTTTCATGACAAGTGTGGGGACGATAACCTCTGTCACTGGAGCTCCATCAGTAGCTAACTTGAATGTAATTTCAACCCAGCCAACATATGGCATACTTTCTCCATTAGCTGCAGTGATATCTAGGCTGTTGTCAGCTTCCAGTATTTCATTAATGTCTCTGGGCACCACATTTGGCAAGTTGTCCTGGATGTCGGCTGCTGATTGGACGCGCCACGGCTGAGAAGGAGGAGCAGTCGAGCCAGCCTGACGGTCATCCCTCCTCCGCTCCCAAGTCTGCAGTTAGTCACTTCTGAAATGGCGTTAGAGCACGCAGCCGTAGGGGTGGGCTGCCATTTTCTTTGTCCCCTCTTTTCTCCTGTTTATTAAGTATGTAGGGAGGTTAGCCTTTCTGTATTTGGGTTCTCTTTCTTTCTTTAGTTAGTTCTTAAGGCGAGCTAGTTGGAGTTTGGTTTATTATTTTGGCCTGGGCCCACCCTGAAGCCTTTGCTGCCCACCGGTTAAGTTGTTTTGTTTATTTCATTTACTGATTAATAAATGTTTTTGTTGAAACTGCCAACTGCCGTGAGAAATTAATGAGGCTTGGGAGTGGGGGAAGGTGTCCCACACATTGCGTCTCGGTCCCCCTCGACGGGACGTAACACAGAGTTTTCACCGTGACAGCAGGTTGAGCTCCTACCGTTTTACAAGTGACGTCGTCACGTTAGCCTGTTCCATCCCTGCTAAATTCTTTAAAGAACTACCGTTAGTAAACTTTTAAATTATAATACGCTCTACACTAATTGTAATTTCCTGCCCGTGGTTCTATATTGCAACAGTTGACGGCTTATATCAGCAGATAAGCAGCAACAATCTGGGCATTGCGGGTGATTCATAAATATGTCATTTCTTATTAATTAGCCCATAAGTGTTGTACACCAGTGTGACACCAAATGCTTGTTGCTGACAGCAGTGAAGAAATGACACTCTAGTGGTTCTGCACATCAGTATAAATAGAGTGATTCTCTATCATTATGTGGCATCATAGTCACGCCCGACGCACTGATTGCCTGGCCCGTCAACCAATGATTAGGGGGTGGGGTGCTATAAAGACAGGGGTGGAAACAGTTGGCTATTACTGCACTTTGACGCCCCGTCACGTCACTTCCGTTGCCGTCGTCACGTTTCCGTGCGCCTGTCCGCGTCTGCCTCAGGTATGGTTGCCTCTGCCGACTTTGTTTTTCATTGTTTTGGAGTACTGGTTTTAGACTGTGGTTTATTTTTAGGGTCTGACATGTAGTGCGCCGTGGCGCTTTCGGCATGTACCACCTATTGCAACTCCCGGTGAGTCTTTTACTTTCTTTAGTTTTCGTCACTAGCATCTAACAGCTGACCAAACCACTTAATGGCATCGTTTGTTTTTTTTGTAGATACCGCCAAGAAACTTGGCTTTGCCGCTGCACTGACAGCCTCTAAAAACCAGTCAACTTACTGCTGCTTTGCTGATGCCGAAAGTGTCCGATCACGTCGTCTATTAAGACCTGAAATACGCGGCCGTTCGACGTGTGACAGTCGGCGCGTAGTGGCCACTAACCACTTCTAATTGTTTTGTTTGTTTGTTCAATTTTCGTTTGTTGTATTGTTGATTTAATTGTATTTTTGGTTTATTTAAATGTCGATCTAATCCTGATTTGTGTGTGTGTGTGGTGGTGTGAGCTTAACCATTGAGTTCGCATACGCGCTCGTGATCCCTCCTAATTGTTTTCTTTTCTTTTGTGATTCAGAGGCTGAGGTCGACAGGTGTGGACGGGTGGTGGTATCCCTCTTTTTTTTTTTGGTTTTAGTTTGCTGTGTCGTCGCCACCCAATTTTGACTGCCCACTGGGATGTGCACGTGTGATTGGGGTGACTCCCTTGGGCTTCCGTCCCCATCCAACCTGCTCTGCTATATCTCGGTGGCCTCAGCCCTGAACACCATCATCACATCCCGTGAGTCGTCTTGTTTCTGTTGCCCCCCCCCCTCCCCGTGTGGTGTCAGCCTGTCCTGCTTTTGTTTGACCCATCTCTCCCCCCTTATTTGAATCATTGGCCTCCTTTATTTTGAAGATCCTTTCCCTTTTTTTTTTGAGTTTCAGAAGTTGATTCGCTCATTTGCTTTGATATTTATGGTTTAAGTTTCCCCCCCTTGTTCGTACGTTGTTTGTGTCGAACGGTGCTCCCCCCCCCCCCCCCCCTTGTGTCTTTTTGGTCTTGGTAGTTTACTTATAAATTTGTTTTCCTTTTTCTGAGTTTAGTTAATTTAAATTCGTAACTGCCTGGATTCCTTTCTGTCTAGATGCATTTCCTTCAATTATAATAAAGCCTTGTCTGTTTTTTTGCAAACCACGTCTCAGCTCATTTGTACACGAAACCTGTGTGATTTTCATTATTTTATTTCCTCCACAAACAACTTGAGGTGGCGTTGTCGTCCATATCCTTACCCCTTAACAATAACCCCCTTGCATTCTGTAAACTCATCAACATCATCATCTTCCCCCCCGCTCCCCCCCCACACACTGCTCCTTTGTGTTGCCACAGTTAGTAAAGCTTATGTCTAACTAGGTTGACGGTGACAAAGCCTCCACTGTATAAAAGACCTTCTTCTTCCTTCTCTCTTTGCACTCGCACTGGCATTCATTCGAGCTGTTGCACCTGTTGCATCTGTTCTGTTGGTTGTACTTTGTTTGTGCCTCGGATATCCGATCATTTATTTCATGTTCATTAAATTACTTATTTACTCAGCATTTCTGCATCGGTAGCTTTGCTCTTTTCCACAACAGTTTGGTGTCACGAACAGGATAGCTGGAGACCCGTCAGTGAAACTCTGGGACGTCGACGGCCCGGGACCAGGAACGGAGGAAACTCCTCGTTCCCCCTCTACCTCGAACCAAGCATTCAGAGACGAGAGGATCGGCGTCTAAGAGTGGATCTGATCGGCTTCACGTCTATCCAACGAACCTGGAGAGAAAGTGCTAATCCGGAGATCGGGTGAGAAGTAATTGTTCTTTTTCCAGACATCACAGTGACCAAGGTGTTTTTTCTTGTCGTCCACGAACGGTCCCAGTACAGGACGGAACGCATGCGTTAGTCGTTTCTGTGTGGGTAGGCGGTGATTGTGAATCACTGCAGTCCCAGTACAGAGTGTGCGTTGGCCGGGCCTGTCCCGCTCACCAGATATCCAAGAAGGTTGGTGAGGGCTGAGCGGGCAAAACCTTTGGTGACTAAGTACCGAAGGGGTGAATTTTTTCTCTACCTTTTTGCGCCTGAGTAAAAAAAGGGGGCACAGGGACGCCTGTGCAGCTACAAGTAATAAGTCTAGACAGGGATGGGGAAGAACCAGCGCAAAGTGGCTGCTGCAGTTCCCCAGGGGGGACAAATTGTGGACGACATGCGGAAAAAATACGGTCCAGATTGTCTTGATATGTTGGATGTTTGGGTTGAAAAGTATGGTTTCCCAGAGGGGGGATCACTGAGTATGGAGGAATTGAGAAACCTCCGGGATAAACTGAATATAGCCGAGGGAAAGGTTACAAAAAAGAAAAACCCAAACAGGTGGGAGATTCAAATCATCAAAGATCATGAAAGGTGTTTTTCATTCTGGAAACCTGAAGCAGAGGTCAGGGACAGGAAACAAGTAAAGAAACGTGTGAACAGCGCTGGGCGCTGGAGCACAGGGGTGACAGAGATAACGGCAGAGGGTGCACACGCTCACACACACTCCCCAGAGGAGGGAGAAAAGGAGCCACTCACACACGAGCATTCAAATGCACCAAATCGTCTGTATCCTTCTCTTACAGGCCCGAGGGACCCTCTCCTGGACATGCCTGTCTTCCCTCCTCCCGCCTGCCCTCATCCAACGCTACCACTGTACAACCCTGCGCACTCCAGCACCGACGCCGCAGCGTCGCCACGTTCATCAGGACTGCCGTCAACCAAACGGCCAGCCTCATCACTGCTTTCAGACAAGGGCTGCTCCCCCAGATGGCCAAAGCAGTTAACACAAGCTGCTGCGTGGGGATTGAAGATGCCCGGCTGACAGAGGTCCGACGTCATGCAGTGCACGCTGAGAGGCTTCTGCAGGAGGCCAGCGATGCAGAGGACAAGAAGATAAAGCGTGCCTCCCTCACCATGATGAAGCACCTCAGTGACACGGCGAGACGGCCCTACAGGAACAACGACAACCGACGAAGGGCGACTAGCGGAGACAGAGGCGAAAAGGGGGCGTGCCACATCTGCGGCCGAATGGGTCACTGGGCCAGAGAATGCCCTGACAAAGGAAGACACCGCGGGCACAACCATGCCCACCGCAGCCAAGAGAGTGATCGCGAGGACCGGAAAAGAGGATCCAGAGGGGACCAGGACGTGTTTATGTAGCATAATTGTGGCAAAGCACTGTTCCTGCTTTTGTTGTGGTTTGTGGCGTGTGTGAGAGTGATCAGTGAGCAGGGTGCAGTTACCCACTTCTACCAGTGGAGGTCGTGTTCGCCCCGGGGAATAACGCTAGAGAGGTCTCTCAAGTGGCTCGTGAGACCTATGTGGAGCGAACCGTCGTAGCGGACGTTAACGTGTGTGTTATCTGTTGTGCTTCCACAGGTGAGAAGGGGAAAGGGTTGAAAATAAGAGCAAATGTATGTGTGGCTGTTTCGTAATTGAAGTCTGAGATCGAGGGTATGTGAGTTAAATTTACATTTTGAATGTATCGTCTCTGAGTGATTACCTAGCGAAGAGGAAACAACGGCTAGCCCGTTGCTAGGTTACCAGGAGGCGGGGTTGACGCTCGGTTACGTTAGTGTTCGTTTAACGTTATGGGATGTTTATTAGGTAGAAATGTGAATATTTAAATGTATACGAGTAAGATTGAATGTGGGAAACGACATGATTAATATGTTCAAGTCGAAGTCGGGTATGGATCTGTGTTTTGAAATGTAAAAAGTAGATAACGCTCGAGAGGAAGTCTCTCAAGTGGCTCGTGAGACCTATGCGGAGCGAACCGTAGTAGCGGACGTTAACATGTGTGTTGTCTATTGTGCTTCCACAGAAAACCAAAATAAAAGCTTCTAAAGAAACAAAGAAAAACAAAAATAAATGTGTCTTCGCAACATTACCATGCTACATTTACGTTTGACTATCTGCTTTAATATAAAACCACAACAAATGTGTTTTATAATTGCCTTTATATAATCTACAAACGTATTTGTATGATCCAGGGAAAATTCCATGTTTGTTTGCGAAACTCATTGGAAGAATGAAGAAAATCTGTTTGATTGTTATTGTCATGAACATGAATCACAAAACATATATATATTATTATTATTTTTCCATGTGTCACTTTAACAGAGACAACGTCATCTGTAATTACTATGTTTGGTTGCATTTCCCTGGCAGGCAAAGATAGATGGAAGAGACATCCTTCTGGGTGGAAAATGGGACTGGCTTGTCTGTGGCTGGTGGAGGCTCGCTGGGCTCATCAATCCGTCCATCCATTCACCTTGTTTGTCTCATCCTGACTGCAGCACGCCACTGTGGAGGCTTGACATAACACACATTAGATTAATAACAGAAAAGCAAAATGTGACTGATGGTGTATTATTTAGTGTGCTTCAGTTATAATTCTCATAATGACTATTTTGCTGGCTTCACACAATATATATAATTGTCCTGTCTTAGTTAAAAGCCCACTCACCACGACAAGATGCAGGCCAAGAGTGGGAACACAAACACAGACCAGAAACGAACAGGACAAATCCAGACAAGACTACAAAAAACACAAACACAAATAACACTAATATCACTTTGACCACTATCTTTTTTCACAAGAACTTTTATTTCTTTACAAATTGAACCTTAGATTGTGTCACAACAAACTAAATAAACCCTTGAAACAGCCAACAAAACATGAAATAACACTTCATCAATATTATAATGAGTATCCTCATAAATGATTTCAAGATAACTTTCAACACTTTCTTACAAATTTTTTTTTACGTCTGCCGTAACGATTTTCAAGTTTTTTTCATGTGAATATTTTAACATTGAACATGTTAACTGAACAGTCAATGTAAAATCCCTTCATTGTTGCTCTGACCTCTTCATCATTTGTGATCTCTTCATCATTGGTGATCTCTACATCATTTGTGAACTCTACATCTACATCAGACACAGTATGGCTGTCACATGGTTCCTGAATCACGAGAAAACTGTCTTCTTCAAAGATCTCTGACACCTCTTTACATTTTTTAGAATATGTATGGTCAAAGATTTGATCAAAATCACGTGTGTGTGTGTGTGTGTGGGTGTGTGTGTGACTCACTTACCTTTTGTTTGGTAGCCATGCTCTTACCTGATTTGAAGAAACTAAAAATGGTTGGGACAGCTGTTGAAGTTAGGCACTTTCTCTCACCGCGCAAAATGAAAGATTTCTCCTCAAAGTGAAGAGCACACAGCCTGGAGTTGTCATTGGGTGTCCAGTTTTTTCTTCTCACATTTTCCACCCATTTGTGCAACCTTTTTCTGTCCCCAAAAGGAAAGCTGTAAAAAGCAAAACATTCCAAAAAATTTTTTGTGTAATTTTACTTAAAATTGGGTATGCAAACATATTTAACTCATTTAAGCTTGAACACAATGCAGACAGTTGTGCAGAAAGTTTAGTGTTAGCTAAAATATCGGGCACACAGACGTACTTATTATGTATACATTTCTTTCCATTGTAACAGGTCACTACAAGATCTGCAATCCATTACCTAGAATTGGTTTTCCTTAAACTGATGTACAGGATTACTAATCTGACTTTGATGGGCAAATTTGACAACAGAATACAATTATGAAGCACTAAAACACAGGACCACAAAACAATTAAATGCATGATGAAATAATGATATGCTTTGTTAAATGAAATAAAATGGCATTTTCAACTGCCCGGACCTGGGACCTTTCTGTGTGGAGTTTGCATGTTCTCCCTATGTCTGCGTGGGTTCTCTCTGGGTTCTCCGGCTTCCTCCCACACTCCAAAAACATGCACGTGAGGTCAATTGAACATTCTAAATTGTCCGTAGGTATGCATGTGAGTGTGAATGGTTGTTTGTCTCTATGTGGCCCTGCAATGACCTGCTGACTTGTCCAGGGTGTCACCCTGCCTTCGCCCTAAGACAGCTGGGATAGGCTCCAGCAGACCCCCGTGACCCTGAATAGGAATAAGCGGGTATAGAAGATGAATGAATGAAATCTTTATTGAATGAATGACACATTTTATTTCACTCGTCGTTTATGTAATTACTATTTTTTGCTCCATAGCTTTCATGATTCAGCATTACATGTTAAGCGTGATGAATTGCATGAAAAGAGAGAGCACTCACTGATAAATTAACATGGTGTGCTGTTTAATTCCATGAGGACGACAAAATATTTGCAAATTTGTGTTAGCCACACACACACACGGACGTACGTACGTAAAAACGTCAGCGGCATAAAAGTTCCTTACAGTCATTTCATTAATCATTCTTACCGAAATAACGTGGGTCCTTTGCACCCTTTGCCTGTTGATCGGGTGACACAGTTAATTGCAGCACAGGTCGGCATTTTCTCGAACACTGTAGAGAAGCCAAAAGTTGACCGGTCGACAGGTGCAAGAGAAAGGGAGGAACTTTCAAGATCGTTGAGTTTTTATTTTTTATTTTTTAGTTCTGATGAAATAAATAGACCAATCATTTCATTACTTTGTCTGCTTTCCAAAGAGAGTTGCTTCAAAGAATTATCATTTATTATTCAGTGGCACATTGCTCACTTGTTTAATACACAAATAATAGTACATTATTATAATAATACTATTTTATTAATATAATAATAATATTCATCATCATCATCATCATCATCATCATCATCATTATCATCATCAAAATTTCCAAACAACAATCGTCAGTTGTTCCGTAAAAAATACATTCATTTCCAGGTTGAATTTCGTACGGTTCGTGACGGTCTCCACACTGACACAACTGCGCATGCTCTATTATCCCATCAATGCGGAAGTCAAAAAGTTTTTGGGAGCCATGCGCTGGGTGAGCAACTTCATTGAAAGGAATGGGACGCCATCTTGGACTCTGGTCCATGGATGTGAATGATTGACAGCTACCATTCGTTCCCGTTAGCGAGAGGATTAAAAACAAACAGACACCATAATGGCATCAGAAAGGAGTTATCCCAGCAGTGCGGAAAAACGGAAGGAAAAGAAAACTGATCAAGAAAAACTTGCAAAGGGGAAAGGTAAGTTATTTGTTTATGTGGGCTGGAGAGGTGGAGGTGAAACGCTGTTGTCCCCCCCCAAGTTTGTTTATTTGTCCTGCTAGCCAGCTAGCTAGCGTCGGATAAATGTTAGCTGGCTGGCTAATATTTGTTCGTCATGAATCAGCGTTTTTGTTTGTTTTATGAAAGTTGACCATGTCCTGTCAAGTTGGCCTATCCTGCCATGGGAATGACTGATTGACTCCACACCCGTTTATTCACATTCTAACAGGGAGGGAGGGAGGGCATGTTGTAGTTGTTGTTGTAGTCAGTCCCCTGTTATTGTTCAGTGGAAGTTGTCTCTCACATATTTGACTCTTAATGTTATTTTAGCCTTAACTTAGGATGAATTTACTAAGCTTAGTTTGTATTTTGTAGGCCCTTAATTAGAAATGTGCTACTGTTTTATAATTCAAAGAAATATTTTATGGAAATACTTTATTTGGCATGGTGTTGACTATTTTAGACTATTGTGGTAGTGGGTCATTTATCTTAGTTTTATTACTTTAACTAGTACAGTGTGTAAAGAAATGCCAAAAACTCTTAAAAGTGACAGTTTTGTAATTGGGTAAAAGCTTTAAAGGGACACTGCAATCATAATGTTTAATTTAAAAACAAATACATTTTTAATTTTCCTATATTACTGCAACATCACTGTAATAATAAAATAGGAAAATGCGCTTCTGATCTGTTTTGCTTGATGATCTAATGAGCTTTGTCTCTGCAGGAGCAATTCTAAAATATGTTGGCGCTGCAGACATTGAGCCCGAGGGATCTCCAGAACATCCTGACCAGGAAGCTCCAGGACCAACACATTCCTCAGAACCTCCTTCTGTCCAGGTGAATAATGTGTGTTATTCTTAGTAGCTAAGCTGATAAGTGTGGGACGAAGCTAAGGCAATTAAGCATTATTTTGATTGTTGGTTTGCTTTTTAGTGTTGCACTTGTTGGTTTGTTGGATTTTCTTATTTAAAGTAAGCATTTTTTTTTTATGAATACTCAATCTGTTGTATTTATTGACATATAGAGGATTCTTTTCCTAGTATTATAGTGTTTTGCTCGCGAGGTGTAATAGATTGTGGAATCTTAGTAGACCTTAGTAGACGCATGCTGCTGAGAGTGGCAGCAATCAGCTCCGATGACCATGGTGCTTGTAAATAAGGCAAATGCGCCATCTAGTGGGATGCAGCATGTTTATTCGTGTTGGAGCAATGACAAGTACTACTAACAAAACAAAAGATGCACAGGGTAAAAAAAATATTCATAAATTCAAGCCCAACAAAGATAACAGATGGGCATAACTGTACATAGTAATGATTACTAGTACTTCCAACATTTGTATATTTTACTTTCAACTCGAATTTGAACTATTCATCCCCTTTTTTCAGCAGCCATTAACACTAATAAATTAAATTAAATCAAAACAATAAATTAAAGCTGCAAGCAGCGTTTGCGGGACTGAGCCGCCGTGGCCGACGCGATGCCCGATGACCCCCGATGACGCCTGACCCCTGTCGACGCCCGCAATTGACCCCCGTCCTCTGCCGACGCCCGGTGACATCTGCTGAAAGAAGTCTATGCAAATGATGCAGATTTCTCACCTCCATTTTTTTTTTTTGGAGGATGCTGTCAAATGTAAAATATTGGCCTTGATGAGACAAACACGTAGGTGTTTGAATGACGTCTGTAGCACTTTTCTAAAGGAAACTGCAGGCATTTGTGTGTTGACAAAGAGGGAGAAGAGGTCTAATCATCATATGCCTGTGTATGCAAATGATGCATATTTTTGACCTGCATTTGTTTTTAAGTGGCTGTCAAATGTAAAATATAGGTCTTGATGAGACAAACACGTGGATGTTTGAATGATGTCTGTAGCACTTTTGTAAAGGAAACTGCAGCCATTTACAGTATAGTGTGTGTGTGTGTGTGTGGAAGCAGGGATGTGCGATACCACTATTTTTCCTTTCGATACGATACCAGGTGATACCAAGGCTAGTATCCCGATACCAATACAGATACCGATACTTTTAGACGTCCAACTTGTGTATATGAAAATGATGACTTTTACAACGAAAACTCGTGAATGTTATTATAAAAAATGTATTTTATACCTATGTATAAGAATTAAACAAGCTGCCAAATATCAGACTTTGTTTTAATTTTAATCAGAGAAATCAAATCAACAGGTCAACTGAAAATCTGAGCAAATCTCTCTCAAAAAAGAGAAAATAAGAACAGCTGCTCTCAATTCAATATAATTCTTTTTGGACCAGACAGAGTGGTCTTCAGGTTAGAACTTGACAGAATATGTCTGTCTCTTTGGGAGTCATCTATGAAAAATTTAAATATTCTTGATGTAAAAGGAAGTCTTTTTCTGGGAAGTATAACTCACATACCACCACAAATAGACTAAATAGCAACAGTTTTACTTGAAATGTGCCATTTAAGTAATTTAATTATTATGCTTTTCCAACTTAAAAGTGACACTGAATTGTGTTAAGATGATGGCAGGAATGTGAGTTAAATTAACAAATACATATTGTGCTGGGAGGAAACATTTTTATCTAACTAAATAAATAAAATATGTTTTAATGAAAAATTTACAAACATTCTGGTATTTTATGTAAATGTATCTTATCTACGTCTATATGCCTGTGATGGTGGGCACTGGGATGTATTTTCACTCCACCTGGATATTGCCTTTCTCTCTGCAGTGCTGGTTGGAAATTGCGCTCACGTTGACGGGGGGGGGGACGCACGCTATCGCTGTCGCGCTACGCTAACGTGTCGGCAAAGTTAACGTGCCAAGTTTCGTTGCGGGGGGGGGGACTGGACTCCAAGATGCTCCTGCTGATCACTGCTATGCTGGAGCTGGAGATGTGGCCTGTGATGTCTGCACTGGGAGGAAACTGAAGGCCCTCAAGTCCTGTCTGGTCTGTCGGGCCTCCTACTGTGACTCTCACCTCCAGCCTCATCGTGATGCTGCTCCCCTACAGAGACACAAGCTGGTGGAACCCAGCCAGCAGCTCCAGGAGAACATCTGCCCTCGTCATGATGAGGTGATGAAGATGTTCTGCCGCACTGATCAGAAGATCATCTGTGCTTTATGCTGTATGGATGAACATAAAGGTCATCAGACAGTGTCAGCAGCAGTACAGAGGCCTGGGAGGCAGACAGAGCTGGAGGAGACCAGGCAGAAGATCCAGCAGAAGATCCAGCACACAGAGGAAGACCTGAAGGGGGTGGAGTCCATCAACGGCTCTGCTGATAAAGCAGTGAAGGACAGCGAGAAGATCCTCACCCAGATGATCCGTCTGCTGGAGAAAAGACGCTCTGAGGTGCAGCAGCAGGTCAGATCCACACAGGGGGCAGCAGTGAGTGGAGTCAAAGAGCTTGAGAAGAAGCTGGAGCAGGAGATGATGGAGCTGAAGAGGAGAAACGCTGAGCTGGAGAAGATCTCACACACACTGGACCACAGCCAGTTTCTCCACAGGTTCTCCTCACTGCCAGCACTCAGTCCGTCTCCAGACTCCTCCAGCCTGGAGATCCGTCCTCTGAGATACTTTGAGGACGTGGCAGCAGCTGTGACCAAGCTGAGAGATGAAATACAGCAAGTTCTGCAGAGTGCACAAACGTCTGTTATTATCTGAGGAGAACAGAAAAGTGACATTCATGGAGGAAGTTCAGTCTTATTGTGATCATCCAGACAGATTCACTGACAAGAAGCAGGTCCTGAGTAGAGAAGGTGTGACTGGACGATGTTACTGGGAGGTTGAGTGGAGAAGGGGGAGGGACTTCTGTGGTTTATTTTAGGGGGTTGGTGTAGCAGTGGCCTACAGGAACATCGGTAGAGCAGGAAGGTCAGAGGAAAGTAGATTTGGATTCAATTGCTGTGTCTCAATTCAGGTTCTGCATCCTTGAAGTGCGCATTTTGAAAGGAAGTTGCGTCATCGCACTGCGCGAAGGCTTGTCCCAATTCCCGAGGGTGTTTAGGACGCTCAAAATGCGCACTCGTAAATACGCACTCGTTTTAGCCGATTCCAAGGATACACCGCTACTATCCTTTGCGTACTTGGGTATCCCATGATGCTTTGCGTGCTGCTGCAAAGCATCGTGGGATCCTGGGAAGTCAGCTGAAATTAGCAGCATGTACTGGTTAAGGCACGACATATAAATCTAAATATTGACGTTTCACATAAAGTATCCAGTCTTTAACGTAGGATTTTATTTATTTGAACATTCAACGGCATCGTTAGATGGCGAACCAATGGTTAGCGTGATACTATAAAAACGTCACTTCCGGGGTTGGCCAGCAGGAGGGAACGGCGGTGACGAAACGAGGAAATACGCCGAAGGCTAGACCACCCCGAGTGGTTACCGGGGAGGCGGGGTTTGGTCCGTCCTTCTAGGCTGGGAACTCTAAGAACGCTTCTTTCAGACGGAGGACACTCGGTCTCAAGGGTGCAGAACCTGAATTGAGACACAGCAAATGACAAATCCTGGAGTTTATATTGTTACCCAGGTGAATATTGGTTTCGTCACAACAACATCAGTACTCGTGTCTCAGGTCCTCGGTCCTCCAGAGTGGGAGTGTACCTGGAGGAGGTCTTCTGTCCTCCTACAGCGTCTCTGGAACCATGGAGCTCCTCCACAGAGTCCAGACCTCCTTCACTCAGCCGCTACATGTTGGACTTTATGTTCCTTCAGGTTCTTCAGCTGAGTTGATGAAAGTGTGACTGAAGTCGTCAGAGAGACTCTGAGCTGAATTCTCACCTTTGATTCTTCTTCTGTCTTGACGTTTGTTACCCAGTGTCTCCAGCTGTCAATCACAGGGTGGGCGGGGCCTGTACGCCACTTCCTGTTGGTGCTCCTGGTGACTGTTGTCCACCTGCTGGATGTTTGTTCCCTCTAAGCTGCTTGCTTGCGCAATCGCGCACTACTTGCACATTCTCAGCGCACAAGGAAATCTATGTAGCACATAAAATAAAATTCAACAGAAACGTATTAATTAATAATTTTAGAGCTTTTATTAGGCGGCGCACCGCTACGCCTTCGGAATGATGTTTTTTTTTCTTCCAGCTGCACCGTATGAGTCCAAAAGGCAGAGAAAGTTTCCAGGCTGCAGCACCGCGCTGACATAGATTGCGTAACAAAGTGAAGAGGTGCCACTCCGCTCTATTTTCACTGGCTAACTGCAGCACACTGGCTTAACTTGTCTATTCAGAGAAGAGCTATCACTTCGGCTTATTTTTCAATCTATCACGCGCATGCCACTGCACATTGACGCAACATGACCCTCAGCCAGGCCAAAGCAGGACTCTTCCTATGGTTAAAGCAGGACTCTCACATATAGGACTCTCACATATAACACACTACACATCTCATCAACAACAAGATTTTGCTATTTTTCATTTGAAGTGGGCCAAATCACTTCTATTCAAAGTCAACTCATGAAAATTGCTGCTGGAATTTGATTCTTTTAATAAGCCATGTAACTTGCTATGATCCAAGGTTTTGAACAGGTGTGATACTGGTGTGTGGCCACAGCGTGCACATCTGATGTTGCCCACAGTGGTCCTCAGTGTGCTCAAGGAGCTTGTCTGGATGCCCAGACACATGGAAAATTAGAGGGAGCATTGATCATAACACCCATGATCATGTGAATTCATATATAGGGATTATATAATTCTATAATATGTTATATAGTATGTTGCCTGACAGCGCCACCTGGGGAGTTGCACCCCAGGAAATAGACTATAATAAAAATTCCTCGGGCTACACAGGTTCGTTACGCTTTGAGATTTGAGAGGATGAGACGGACTTCCAAAGAAACAGCTTTATTCAATCACAATTTAAAATAGTTGACTCTTTTTTAAACACACCAAGGAAAATCTGAGTGAGTGAGTGTCAAAAAAAATAAGTACTATACCAAAAAGATTGTTCAACATCATAAGAAAATAAGGGGAGCAGGGCTGGACGTAGCCGAGCGGAAAGGCTAAAGAAAAAACAAAGAAAAACTGAAAAAAGGGAATAAACAAAGCGAAGGGAATCACTACAAAGCAAAATTTCCCTCGTGCTGTGCAAAATAAAGCAAAGTGAAGGGGAACCACCGACGCAGTCTGCCGCACACTACGCCAACTCCTGTCCAAAAGAAAAGAGAACACAATGAATACACTAATACATTGAGACACTCAGGCAAGCGTTAAACAGTTCAAACAAAAGAAAAATTTTCTTTAGTCTTCACACACACACAAAACAAAAGGTAACGATCACTGGGGAACAAAATAGTAATGAACTAAAAAGGAAATCAAACTACTCAATAGAAAACCCAAAGTTTCACCAAAATTTTACCAAGAAAACAAAAGCAAGCAAAGAAAGTGGTGACACCAACAACAAAAACAGACAAACTCAGTTGTCTACACCAAATAAACCACAACCAGAGGAGGGGGGGGTTAAACATTCAGCAATGAATGCCCATTGCCCACCTCTGGGATTGAGAGCCGAAATGCCAAGAACTGCGGAGGACAGAGTTCTCAGCGTGGACACTGGGGTTGCCGGGGCGACGGAGTGGAGACAAAGTCAAGTGCGTCCCGTCTCAGTTCATTACGGGACAGCTTTTTTAGTTGCCAAATACGGGACAATCGCGTATTTGAGCACGGAAACGACGCAAAGTCACAAACACAAATACAAGTTTACAACGGTACAAAAAGAGGATCGTGGTGCAAACGCAAAAAAAAAACAAAACAAAAAAACAACACGCTGCAGGACATAAAAACATTCACTTCATCAGAGGAGCGATGCAAAGCAAGAAAACACATGCAAAAGAAAAAACGCTGCATAACGCATTCCCTACACCGGAAGTAGAGTTGCTCCACGAGGAGCGCTCCCCTACAGCGAAGAACAGTCCCGACACTTCCAGTGAGAGTCGCCGCCTCCTACAGTTTCAACACCGGGACATCTTGCGGGGGTGGAGGACCTCCACCTGAATGTGGGAGTGGGTGTGTTTCCACAAAATATGTGTCTTCATGGTATTTAGCTTTTTAATGAAAGGACTATTTTATCACTTACTGTAAATGTACAGGTAGGAGACATTTCCTGCTTGGCATTGCTGCCTGTCGCACTTCTTTCGGTGCCCACGGGTCAGCTGCAGGGTCATCAACCATGAACTACCATTCATTGACGTTTCGCCCCTTGTGGCGGGACAGTGACAGGGACGTTTGCCTCGTTGATTCTGTGGTTGTTGATGGGGTGAGGTGTTCTTTCCCCAACTCCTGTCCTTGTTTCGTTCTTTCTTTTATACAGTCAGGCAATCTTTGTAGATACGCTACTTTTATTGTATGGCCGCTAGTTATAACAGTGCTCATCAGGTAAAACACCCGGAAGCCAACGTCATCAACTCGCACTAGATGTCTCTGCATATTGCATGGAGCTTGGCTGCCATCTAGTGGTTAACTTTCGTAACATCTCCTTTAACATATGGAAAGAAAGCAGTTGGACAATAGTGACCGGATGAGAGTTACGTGGCCAGCAACAACAATAGCTGGCTACAGGTTAAACAGAAATGACTAGTTCACTCTCCTAAACATTAGAAAAAAATGAACAGTCCACATGAACAAAGTGGCACAGAAATAAACAAGAGATGACATTCCTTCTTCAGAAAGTTTAAACAACAAAGTCTTTGCGGTACCTCTCAGGAGGTTTTATGTTGGATCTGGTTCTGGTCTGCTTGAGGCCTAAATGTCCAGATTGGGGGACACTTGGCACATCAGTCAACACTGGAGCCCGTTCTAGTTCTGAAGCCCCTTCCCTCCTGTCACCAACTATGTGCTCGAGTCTGCTGTGTGTTTGACTGTTGTCCCAGTCATCTTCCACCAGGGGACTATCAGATTGCATGATGAGAGTTTCATCCACCGGTCGAATGTGCCTCCTGTTGCGCCTGTATACCTTGTCCTGTACAACCACTTCATATGACCTGTCACGCAATTGGTTGGTGCAAATCCCCAGTGACCAGGAGCGAGAGGGCCCATTTGGTTGTAGGAAGACCCAAACTGTGTCGCCTTGCATTATCATGGGCTTGTCGTGAGCATGTTGGTCATATCACCACTTCGATGCAGTGACCCGTGCCAGCTTACAAGGAAGTACCCCCTGTATCACAGCCGGCTTCAGCAGAGGTGGATGAGAGGGTAACAATGTGCGTGTGCGTCTGGACTGGAGTCGCTGAACAGGAGAGCTATTGAGTCCCTCTGTGGAAGTGTTCCTCCGTGCTAGTACGGCCCTCCATCTGTCATCACCAGCATGCACTGCCTTTCTCAGCAGGGTCTTGGCAATTTTGACAGCCGACTCAGCTTTACCATTACTCTGGCTGTGGTATGGTGAGGATGTGAGGTGTTTGAAGTCCCATACTGTTGAAAAAGTTTGAAAGTCCATGCTGGAGAACGGTTGTCCGTTGTCTGTGATGACAATATTTGGTATTCCATGCCGGCTAAACTGACGCTTGCAGCATTCAATGACAGTGGAAGCCGTTGTGTCTAGTGATGTCCAAACGAGGCTTCATGAGGCTTTGAACCCTTTTGGACTATTGTGTTGAAAATTGGTTCATTACTCGAAGCTTCATTCATTAAGAACGTGGGGGTCATCTGCTGGCGCACTGGTTGTACTGCAGCCATGCAAAAGGTTAATGACCTAGCAAGTGTGCGCCTTGAGATTTTCTGTATTTGTACACTTTTATTATTTATTTATTCAAACGCTGGTAACTTTTACTTTGTTTTATGACTCTGTGTTTTCGTATGTCCTTTTATGTATGTTGGCTACTGAACACAAATTTCCCCCTCTGGGGGATTAATAAAGCATCTATTTCTAGATAAAACTGAAACGAACTTCATTTCATGTGTTGCTGTTCCTTCTTGCTCCGCCCTACCAATATATCAAGGTTACCTTGATATATTGTTCATGTTAAACGAAATTTGTTCCTCTGTCTGACATTAAATAAATAATTAATAATAAATAAATAATAAACCATTGCCAAAATCATTGCTGAAAATGTTAGGGTCAGAAATAATAGTAGTAAAGAGGTAAAGTTCATGTGAATATGCAGATAAAAAGAAGAAATTGATTCATAATTTATATATGTATGTATATATATATATATATATATATATATATATATATATATATATATATATATATATATATATATACACATTTGTATATATATGTATATATATATATAGTTGTTATCTTGCGTTGTTATCTCATAGTTTTCCCATTGTGCTCTAAAGAATGTCCAGTTGTTATATACGTCGCCCTTCATGTCCATTGCGTCTGGTACAGGAATCGAAAAACCCATGGTACGTCAGGTATTAGCTTAGCAGTTTAGCTCCATTGAAAAAACGTCCAGCCTTTATAGCGCCTTGTTGTTCTGTCTTCAGCCGCGGCATTAAGTTTCCGCTTCTTTTATACAGTCAGGCAATCTTTGTAGATACGCTACTTTTATTGTATGGCCGCTAGTTATAACCATAGATATATACAGAAGGCTAGATGTCTCACGGCGCAGAATCAAACGTCCGCACTGGCCGCCATCTTTCCACAGTCAGGCAGTCACGGTCTGATGTAGTGAATGTGAGGGAACGTGAGTGATCTGAACAAACATTAACACTCTGATCTCGCTGAAAACATGACGGCTTTGCACACGGTTTGCTTTCTTACAAACGTTCATAACGTAGCAATAATTCTGGATGGTTGAACATGTTGAGAGTGCAGCTTTCTATGAGAAAAAAAACACAACGGTGCTATGGCAGCTGCACAAGTTAATACGACTGAGACCAGTAAGATTTTCATTTCTTAAGTTAAGTTTAGCCAACAGCTATTTCAGGACAAACTAGTATTTTGTTCACATACAATATTTGTGGTGTCGGTTGTAGTTATTCGCTGAGGTGCGTTTCCTATAACGTTGCTGCTGCATGAACGCAGTCTCATCAGTTCATGCAGCAGAGACACGGTGATCAATGAACTAGAGCTGCTGATATCTCATCCCCCACCTGTTTGATTCAGAGTCGAACGGTGACAACCTGAGATTACAGGCCGTCTTTTTTCTTGTTGTGATAAAAGGGATTAGGATTGGTAGGTGTAAATAAAACAAGCAATTTGACATATGGAGAGACAGAATAGCTTTTTTTCTATATCATTTAACTTAATTCGCAAATGATTTACAATTGGATTGCTTTGCTACAGCATCATGCATTATGGTTTCTACAGGAAATCGGTGACTGAAAAAATGCCGAACTTCTGTGCCGCTTATGGATGCAGCAATCGTCGCTGTCCACAAACAAAAGCTTGTAGGATCACATTTCATCTGTAAGCTATTGTTGGAGCTGTTTGATTAATGTTACGATTTAGTGCTGGTTTGTTTAGTTTAGCGTTTAGCATATATGTTTTTATTAAATACGGGTGTGTGCGTGTGTTTGCTATTTTCACATGAAAGCCTATGGTTATAAATCATTAATAAGTATGCAGTATCATAACTATGCTTATAACCTTTATAACAAACCAAACCACTCGAAATTCGGTTGAAAATAGAGCAATTTAGGGCTATTTAAAAGAACATGCACAATAAGAATACATAGTTATGAGTGAGAGGGGCGGAGCGAGGTGACTGTGGCAAGATGGCCGCCAGTGCGGACGTTCGATTCCATTGGCCAGCAGCGCGGATAAGACATCTCGCCTTCTGTATATATCTATGGTTATAACAGTGCTCATCAGGTAAAACAACCGGAAGCCAACGTCATCAACTCGCACTCGATGTCTCTGCATATTGCATGGAACTTGGCTGCCATCTAGTGGTTAACTCTCGTAACACTGTCCATTATGAAACATTTCGTCATCTACTCAAATCTTACAATAAAACTGTCAAACAGGCAAGAATAACCCATTTCTCCAACCTCATCACAAACAATAGCAAAAACCCTTGATTTCTTTTCTCTACCTTCAATCTTTTAACCAATACAAATTTTAATCAGGACGTACAGACACCAACAGATTTCTCATTATGATTATTCTCCCTTTTATACTTTTAGTGCCAGTGTTTCCTCATGGGGGGCCCTCCATGGTGGGAGCTACGCCTGGTCTGCCCATAGGGGCGCTGCAGGCAATGATGCCCCCTTGTATGGACGGCTCCCCATAGTGGCCTTTCCTCATCAGATTCTTCAGTGCCAAGCCGTTTTATCTAATGTCTGTGTGAACATGGGGGTGGGCGTGCGTTGGTGGGGAGGGGTGGGTCCGTATGGGGTGGGGGGAGGGGCAGTGGAGCTTTTTATTTTTTCTCATTGTTATTATTATGATTGTTGTTCTTCTTATTATTATTACCTTTCTTTGTTTTGTTTTGTTTTATTTTGTTAAACACTGTGGGTTGCACATGTTGTGTATGAGCAGTGCTATATAAATAAAGTTTATTGTTATTATTATTATTATTATAGAAACATAAAGACACATCAAAGAGTAACATGAGGTTGTTGTTGTGACACTGGACGGTAGAGAGTCTGAATCCCCGTCCCAGGCGCAAATCCTCATGGAGGCTTCTGAGGAGGTCAAAGATGGCCAATCTGTCAATCCCAGCTCCATAACGGGGGTCTATGGAATGAAGCCGCGAGCATTGCGCACTGATCCAGGACAGCTTTCACCTGGCTTGATGAATCCGTGTCTTCTCATCCTGGATGGCTTTTAGTGCGACCCATGAAGCCTGGACACACATGTTGTGGATTGGTTGAACGCTGAAGGCTTAGTGACTCATCTTGGATGACGCAATCCTACTTTGGTGCAAGGGGGCCCAGACAGCAACATCATCAAGAGCCAGTAATGGACTCCACAGTGTAGCACTCGTTCGCTCGCCCTCCCTCTCCCATTTTATTTTGTAGAGTCAGATTCTGAAGTCGATTTCACTTTGATTTTCAGAGTGATGACACCCTGGAAAAACTCTCCATCATTATAAACTCTCCATCATTTATTCTCTATTCAGGTTGGAGGGGTGCAGTTTGTCAGAGCTCAGCTGTGATTGGCTGCTCTCAGCTCTGAAGTCCAACCCCTCCCACCTCAGAGAGCTGCACCTGAGTTGGAACCAGCTGCAGGATTCATCAGTGAAGGAACTGAGTGGTTTTCTGCAGAGTCCAGACTGTAAACTGTAAACTCTGAGTAAACTCTGTCAGTACTGGTTTGGAACCAGTGGATGATGGTTTCAGCACCAAACACAGTTCATCACACATGTTGAATAAACATTGAACTGAAGGTTGATTCATATCAAAATGACATCCAGAATATGAAAACTTCATTCTGTTCATGTTTGAAGTGAAAAAAAAAAAAAAAAAAAGGAAAAGGAAAAGGAAAAACAGGTCATCAGTGGTCATGTGACCAAACATCATTTCAACACACATTAGCTTTGGACTGAGGATTTAATTTCAAGGTGACATTTTCTGTAGTGTCAGATTCTGAAGTCAACATTTCACTTTGATTTTCAGAGTGATGACACCCTGGAAAAACTCTCCATCATTATAAACTCTCCATCATTTATTCTCTATTCAGGTTGATTGACTGCAGTTTGTCAGAGCTCAGCTGTGATTGGCTGCTCTCAGCTCTGAAGTCCAACCCCTCCCACCTCAGAGAGCTGGACCTGAGTAGGAACCAGCTGAAGGAATCATCAGTGAAGCCACTGATGGATCTTGTCTACAGCAGTGACCATCAACTGGAGAGTGTGAGGTTAGTACTGGTTTGGAACCATTGGATGATGGTTTCAGCACCAAAGCCAGTTGATCCCACAGCAGAGGTCCAGTGTTCCCAGTCACAGTGTGAGAGGAGGATGGTGACGTCCAGCTGCTCCTCATTCATCCAACATCTGCTGCCAAACTGCTTCTTCTCTCAGTTCACCACTCAATTATTGATCAGTTCATCTTCATCAGGCCTCAGTATCAGTCCAACACTCCATGGTCACATGACCTTCTGATGTTCCACACTTGACATGTGACTGAGAGTCTGCTTCTTCTCACCAGTCACTCCATCATCTCCATCAACTCTGTGATGATGCGTTCAAGGACCGTGAGTCCTGACTCCTGCTGTCTCTTCTTATCTTTGCAGGTGGTGGTGAGGATGAGGAGAGTGAAGAGGAGAGCTCCATCTACTGGTGGCTGAAAGAACTACAACCAATGGAGCCAAACAGCAAGCTGCACGCACCAACACTGTGTTGGCGTGTCACGACCTTTGACCCCAGTGCAGCCTGGTGGCTGGCGGACTGCTTCTCCCTACAAGCTGCTGTGGTTACTGGGAGAGACGTCCCAGAAGCCACTGGTGGAGCTGAATCCTCAGTGGAAGAAGCAGGACTTGGAGCAGCTGCTCAGTGAAGGCAGCAGCAACACAACCACTGCTTCTGCTCTCATCATCCACTGCTGGAACATCTCAGCATGAAGGTTCCACACATTAACAACACACTGCTCTGCTCTCACTTCAGACTTCTATAACATCTTCATTTTGGAGGTGAAAAATACTTTTCAAGAGACTTTATTTCTGCTTCATGATCTTAAATAAGGAAATCATGTGGAAAAGATAAAGTGATTCACAACACCTGTGATGGGAACTCAAGTCATTATTGAATCATAAGTAAGACAAAAGAAGTTTCCCTCAAAATAATTCATGGTTTTGATGCTTGCCAGATGTTTGTGTGGAGATTTCAGAAGGACGTCAATGAATCAGAAGGAAACCAGATCATTTATTTTATGTGATTATGTTATATCATCCTAACTTTGTTACAAGCTCAAACATTATATTTCAATGATTCAATATTCTGGAGGAGGTGACTGGGTCCAGGGAAGTCTGGGGGTCTCTGCTGAGGCTGCTGCCCCCGAGACCTGACTCCGGATACGGCAGTAGAAGATGGATGGATGGATGGATGGATGGATGGATGCCAGGTGATAGAACATTTCATAAAAACAGACTCTGCATTATAACTTCTATTACACTAAAAATAACTCACTCCAATATAACTGCACTCGTCCTTCTCTCACATTACATTGGATCACAATGACCAAACAACACAACAAAGACAATGATCCAACTGTACTGCCACGTCCAGACTCAGTGTAGGTCTGTAGGCCTCTTGGACCTTCATGTGAACCACTGCGTGTTGACTGGAGGTGAAACATGGCTGACTGCTGTCCTCCTACCTGGACAATGCAATCTCACTTTCAATCTCACAGCCACTAAAAAACCTGATTGTGATTGAGAGGTCCTCAGCAGCCAATCACTGTTGGGAGTCCAGCCTTCAAACACTCCTCCTGAATCCACAGTCACATCTGTGAGCATCTGGAACTTTGGCCCTGATCCTCTACACCACACAACTTGGGATGACAGCGCCACCTACCTGGATCCTTTCAGCAGCCAGTCCATGTTCTGACCCGTTTCCACTGTGGCCTCTTGGCTCATCTGGACCGGAGTCTGGATCATCAGTGTCCAGGTTCATGGAATCTGTCAGAGTGCCGCCGTCCTGTGATGTAATGATAGAGAATCACTCTATTTATACTAATGTGCAGAACCACTAGAGTGTCATTTCTTCACTGCTGTCAGCAACAAGCATTTGGTGTCACACTGGTGTACAACACTTATGGGCTAATTAATAAGAAATGACATATTTATGAATCACCCGCAATGCCCAGATTGTTGCTGCTTATCTGCTGATATGAGCCGTCAACTGTTGCAATATAGAACCACGGGCAGGAAATTACAATTAGGGTAGAGTGTATTATAATTTAAAAGTTTACTAACGGTAGTTCTTTAAAGAATTTAGCAGGGATGGAACAGGCTAACGTGACGACGTCACTTGTAAAACGGTAGGAGCTCAACCTGCTGTCACGGTGAAAACTCTGTGTTACGTCCCGTCTAGGGGGACCGAGACGCAACGTGTGGGACACCTTCCCCCACTCCCAAGCCTCATTAATTTCTCACGGCAGTTGGCAGTTTCAACAAAAAACATTTATGAATCAGTAAATGAAATAAACAAAACAACTTAACCAGTGGGCAGCAAAGGCTTCAGGGTGGGCCCAGGCCAAAATAATAAACCAAACTCCAACTAGCTCACCTTAAGAACTAACTAAAGAAAGAAAGAGAAGCCAAATACAGAAAGGCTAACCTCCCTACATACTTAATAAACAGGAGAAAAGAGGGGACAAAGAAAATGGCAGCCCACCCCCTTTTTTTTATTAACCTCTTTCAATGAACTACAAAACATACATGGTCAAAATCCATATTATTATTGTTGTTGTGTTTTTTTTTAATGCTCATACAAAACAAAAAAAGTGGAGGGAGAGTTGTCTGAATTGGGTTCAGTGAGGGTCACATCTACTTGTAGCGCATTATTTCCAGCAAGCTTCTCCTGTTATGACTTTTCCGTTCACTAACTTACTCAACCTTGATTGATGTGGTGGAGTGACGAGCACACAGCACGTGACCTCTACGATGAGCTTCCTCCCACGGAAGTACCATAGGAGGAGATAGGAGGAGATAGGAGGACACGGATTAAATAGTATGGCTTGTCCACCAGAAGGCTGTATTATGGTGTACGTAATATAAAACTTCGGCCCAGTTCTGCTTGTATTGCATTGTATTGGTTGGTGTTCCTGAAGTTTCATTTTTCGTCCCTTTTTATTTTTTACATCCATGTTTGTGATGAAATAGTACTGTGAATCGCTAGCTCGCATTGCATGCTGGGAAATAGCGTCACTCAAGGAAGTTTTCGCTTCGCTGACACGGTCCTGGAGGGAAGTGGGTTTTAGTGCACTGGAACGGGATGACTGTGTTTAATCAAGCAGTACAAACCTGATTAATTGTCTTAATACTTCACTTCGAATGGCCATATTGTTTCGGAATTCAGAAATTAATTCAGAATTAGATGACAACTTCTTCACAATATTTGCAACTATTCAATTTGACCAGCAGGTGTCAGTAGAAGACGAAATTTCATGTTGACTATTTCCGAATGGAAGTGCTCTCTTGACGTTGGATTTTTCTCTCTCTATATATATATATATATATATATATATATACATCTGCAATTCATATTTTAACGGTTTATATAGACCCCTCAGGCTCCATTCAAAATGGGGGTCATTGTAGGAGAGTTGCAGTCAACTGAGATTTGGAGAGAGTTTGGATTACTAGATTTTTGATAGCGTTTATAGTTTGGAGTGTTTGAGACTAGATAGCGTTTAGTTTGGAGATATTTTTGAGAGCTTAGGGAGAGAGTGAGGAGAGGAGAGGTGATAGGATGGAGCCCCCTGTCCTGTACATCAATGTCCATGTTACACAAGCATCTATGCCAGGGGTGCCCATTATGTCCATCGCGATCTACTGGTCAATTGCGAAGGGAGTTTGGGTCTATCGCATGGAGAGAGAGAGGGAGAGAGAGTGTGAGTGTGAGAGAGAGAGAGAGAGAGAGAGAGAGAGATCCGCGTCAATTACAGCAGGTAGAATCGTTCAGGCAGGATTAGAAAACACGGTGGATCTGGTTGATTTTGATCATAATGTACAATGTGCTGGATTCTGTTCTTATATGTGCTGTGCTTTACAGTGAAACGTAAATGTGACGTATCGGCTTCGGCACCATTCAGATCAAATAAAGACCAGAGAGGGACAGGAAAAAGAGTTTCGCTGTTGTTTTACACGCAAAACTAACGGGGTTGTCGCGTGAGCTTGCAATCCTGGCGTAAACTGATGGAGACGCCTCGCTCGGAAAATGCGCTTCAAAGTGCGCACGCACTGCAGACGCGCCGGAGATCCTGGGAGATGCTGCTGGCAAAACGTCTGCGTCACACACACACGCACACCAATTATTCCTAACCTATGCGCTGGAAAACACAAAAATATACAGCAAAACATCTTAACTTAAACACACTTTTATTGATAAAATCAAACATAGGCAGATATAACCTTAACAATTTTAAACCATGAGTTTTCTGTGCAATGATGAGCATAAATAATAATAATAATAATAATAATAAACTTTTATTTGTACAGCGCTAAATCACAGCCAAAGGCGTCTCAAAGCGCTTTATACAATCAGAGAGAACCAACCGGCCCCCCGGAGCAAGCAAGATGCGACAGTGGCTGGGAAAAACTCCCCTGTGGGAAGAAACCTAGGGCAGAACCAGACTCCAGAGGGCGATCATCTGCCTATGAGTAGTTGGGGTGAAGTATAAAGATAGAGGAGAGACAGAGAAAGAGAGAAAGGAGCAGAGTGAGCCAGGGTGGCAGACAGGACAGAGTGAAAAACAGATACACCAACCAGGCAAAACGGATATAAACACAAAGAATAGGAACTAATTCAAGGCTGCTGTCCATGTGGAGTGTAAGTGTCCATGCTTTGGAAGGCAAGAGCCTAGCTCGATGGACAATCTGCCGATAGGACTAGTCCAGGTCTTAAGCATGGTGGTGGGATGAAGCGATGACAGCAAGACCCCCAGGACAGCACAATCCAGCTCCTGGCGCAGTGGTCATCACCTGCCGGGGACACAGAGACTGCGGCAGTATCATGCATATCGAGCATACTGTACAAAGCATAATGAGAGCTTGGACAGAGTGGATAGAGTAAAAGATTGGATAGAGTAAAAGATTGATTGGGTGAGGAGAGTGATAAAGGTTCCGCCTGCACAGAGCAACGATCCCTGTAACGGGAGCGAAAGATCTCCCTCCACGGCGTAAGCCTACAGCAGCTTAACTGACAGTGGATGTAGTCTAACTATAAGCTTTAAGAAAAAGGAAAGTCTTAAGTCTACTCCTAAATAAACTAACTGTGTCTGCCCCCCTCACCGAGGCTGGAAGATGGTTCCAAAATAGAGGTGCCAGGAAACTGAAACACCTACCTCCTGATCTAACTCTAGAAATTTTTGGGATAACTAAAAGACCTGAATCCTCAGAGCGAAGGGCTCTTGGAGGATGATAAAGTTCAATGAGTTCCCTAATATAAGAAGGAGCCTGAGAATGAAGAGCTTTGTAAGTTAAAACTAGAATCTTAAATTCAATTCTAAATTTGACAGGCAGCCAATGCAAGGAAGCTAAAATTGGAGTAATATGCTGCCTCCTTCTAGTTCCGGTTAACAATCGTGCCGCGGAGTTTTGGATTAACTGTAATGTCCTAATGGATGAATTTGGGCATCCTGCTAGTACCGAGTTACAGTAATCTAGCCTAGACGTAACAAAAGCATGGATTATTTTTTCCGCATCTATGAAGGACAAAAAACTACGAATTTTGGCAATGTTTCTTAAGTGGAAGAAAGCTGACCTCCCTACATTCTGTATATGAGAATTAAAGGTCAGGTCCTGATCAAAAGTGACTCCTAGGTTCCGCACGGTAGAACTGGGTGTAGTACCAAATAGACCACTTTGTCCATCAAAAACTCTGTCCCTACTCTCTCGCGATCCAAATATAATGACCTCAGTTTTGTCGGAATTAAGCAACAGGAAATTCTGTGTCATCCAAGTTCTGACATCACGAAGACAAGATTCCAATTTGGCCAACTGATGAGCCTCGTTTGCCTTAAAAGAAAAGTACAACTGTGTGTCATCTGCGTAAGAATGGAAACTGATGCTATGCTTTCTGATGATGTCACCAAGAGGTGACATGTAGATGTTGAAGAGGAGTGGCCCAAGTACAGATCCTTGCGGGACACCATGACTAACCCTCCTACGTTCTGACGAATGATTATGAACATGAACAAACTGAAAACGGTCAGACAAGTAAGATCCAAACCAGTCCAAGGCGCGATCCTTGATGCCGATAGTATCTTCTAATCTCCTAAGAAGAATGCTGTGGTCAACTGTATCAATGCACATGGGAACATGTTGACCCATTTAATCCTTTCTTTCTTTATCATTGGACTACAAATATATTTCTGAATGAGTTTTCCTGTTTTATAGGAGGTGGATCTTTTTGACTTGCTCATTTTAAAAGTAGCTTGCATGTTGAAAAAGTGTGAGCACCCCTGATCTATGCCCTTTTCCAAGTCCCACAATCACTTTCACTGTCATCTGCCTGATTACACCCATGCCATTTTCAGAAAAAAATTGCACAAACAGAATACATTCAAAAAATGTATCATACACATAGTTATCAAGTCAAGTTATTTATTTATTGTCATTGTTGAACAAAGTTAACAAAATTTGTTTGGAGCATCCCCATAACCACTGGCATCAGTACCCATAAAAATAATCATAAATAAGCGAGAAAAACAAAACAAAAATATATATATAATTTATGTACAGAAATTATTTGGTCATTCATTTTTTGCAATTCATAGTCATTCCCAACAGACATAACAGACACAAAAATTCAATGCATCACACGTGGTTCAGACACAGCTTGCCTGTGATTGTACATTTGGCCAGTAGGTGGTTTCGTGTGCACATGAAGCTTCGAGAAATGAACCGTTTCTCGAACCAGTTGGCTCAAGCGGTTCAATGCCTCATGAGGCTTCACCTCACCATCACTAGTCATGACACACAGCTTGCTGTTTGGCTCCACTTGTTGTAGTTCTATCAGCCACCACTAGATGGAGCGCTCCTCTTCAGTCTCCTCCTCATCCTCCCTCACCTCCACCTGTAGAGAGAAGAAGAGACAGCAGGAGTCAGGACTCAGGGTCCTTGAACGCATCATCACAGAGACGCTGACTGTTGATGGAGATGGTGGAGTGACTGGTGAGAAGAAGCAGACTCTCAGTCACATGTCTAGTGTGGAACATGTGAAGGTCATGTGACCATGGAGTGTTGGACTGATACTGAGGCCTGATGAAGATGAACTGATCAATAATTGGGTGGTGAACTGAGAGAAGAAGCAGTTTGGCAGCAGATGTTGGATGAATGAGGAGCAGCTGGACGTCACCATCCTCCTCTCACACTGTGACTGGGAACACTGGACCTCTGCTGTGGGATCAACTGGCTTTGGTGCTGGAACCATCATCCAATGGTTCCAAACCAGTACTGACCTCACACTCTCCAGTTGATAGTCTCTGCTGTGGACAAGATCCATTAGTGGCTTCACTCCTGAATCCTGCAGCTGGTTCCCATCCAGTTCCAGGTGTCTGAGGTGGGAGGGGTTGGACTTCAGAGCTGAGAGCAGCCAATCACAGCTGAGCTCTGACAAACTGCAGCACCACAACCTGAATAGAGCATAAATGATGGAGAGTTTATAATGATGGAGAGTTTTTCCAGGGTGTCATCACTCTGAACATCAAAGTGAAATGTCCACTTCAGAAGCTGCAACAACACTTATATCAGTAGACTCATCAAGTTGCAAGGCAAATTTCTTACTGATAGGGATCTTGTCCAAAACCACACTTTCGATGTCTGCAGACATCTCATTAATACGTCTGGAGATTGTGTTATCTGAGAGAGGGACTTTGGCTATTTCTTTAGCCGCTTCGGGTCCGAGCGTCTCATTTACAATGGCTTTGCAGGCGGGAAGTATTAATTGCTCTGCCACAGTGTGGGACTTTTTTGATTTAGCCACAAGTTCAGCGTAGTGTTGCCACCCGTCCCGTTTTTCCCAGAATTGTTCTCTTTTTTCACCACCTGTCCCGGGAAAAATAAAATCTCTCCCGGGACACAATTTGTCCCGTTTTTAAGGGAAAATGACAAAACCTCATTTGATTTCTGCCTGTGGTCTACTCCCGTAAAATACGCGATTGTCCCGTACTTGGCAACTAAAAAACCTGTCCCGTAATGAACTGATACAGGACGCACTTCACTTTGTGTCCCGTATATTTCGGTGACCCCCCCCCCAGAGGTCCCGGATTTGTAACTCTGGTAGGTGGCAACCCTAGTTCAGCGACGTGGTAGCTAGCTTTAAGGGCTCTCTCGTTTACTTTTGCGGTTTTTCTCATGAAAGTTGCCTGTTTCTCCGTGTGTTCACGCAGGCGAACAAAATACTCCACATTTTTCTTTTGAACTGAGGGCTGTTTCGTTTGGAGATGGGACCATAGCACTGTTGGAGAGCTTTTCACCACATACCAAGCACAACGGAGTCGGTGCCGTTGCATCCCCGGTAAAAGTAAATCCAAATGAAAGATAGCTTTCATTGTATTGCCTCACGCCAGAAACTTTGCTCGACGTCACCGTCTTTGCCTCCACTCATACTAGGGCCTTCATCTGGGTCCGGATTTTGTCCAGGGTCCAGTTCAGAGTCAGCATTTTTCCTCTTCAAAAACTTATCCATCACTTTCAACCGTCGTCCCGCTATCCACAATCCACACACCTGTCGCTGCATCTATGCGTCACTAATTCGCTTGTCTCCAAGCGCAAGGCAATTAGCTACCTGCTGCTGCCACCTACTGGTATGGAAGAGTACTACATGATTACTCTGCCAGGCGCTAGACTGCACAGGCACACAAATGGGATAATTTCCCACGGCACACCTGACAATATCTCGCGGCACACAAACACTGGTTTACAGGAACGGGTACTCATCAGAAAACGCTGGCAGTGTGTTTCCCGTGTCTTACTTCCGGTATAAAGTTCGCTTCAAAATTACAACAGAAATACTACCGAAAGATGCCAGTAGGTGGCAACGACGCTCTATAAATGCTTCTCTTAATGCAACAAATAAATGAAATGACTTTCATACTTAGACCAACTGCTCTTAACCTATTTATTAAACAATTTAGACTTAAAGGCTTCTTTGTTGTTTCACCTTAACAGAACACTAATAATAATAATGATAATAATAATAATAATAATAATAACAATAATAATAATAATAATAATAATAATAATAATAATAATAATAATAATAACAACAATAACAATAATAATAATAATAATAATAATAATAATAATAATAATAATAATAATAACAATAATAATAATAATAATAATAAGAAGAAGAAGAAGAAGAAATTGCCATTTACAAAACGTGCACATTTCTTTTAAACTTAAGTGTAGTTGTTTTCCATATCTATTGACGCAAATGACGTTAACCTTGCAATGAACGCAGCAACACTTGTACCTAATAACACTAATGATACAACAAATACACGTCAAAATGGTTGCAGTGAAAATGGACGCTTTTAAACATATATCAGTATATAATATATAATATAATATATAATATATCATATATTATACGATTGTATAAAGCGCTTTGAGACGCCTTTGGTTGTGATTTAGCGCTGTACAAATAAAAGTTTATTATTATTATTATTATTATTATTATTATTATTATTATTATTATTATTATTATTATATATGTTTTGGCTCTTGCCAAGTAAAATTTCAGGAATTATTCTTTGTTTGTTTAGAATGTCGGACATGTATTCAGCGCTTTGTGATGAAGAGCTGGATGCCATCATTGCAGAAATCCAACTCAGTCACCCAAACACAGGGTACAGAATGATGAGAGAATTCCTTCATGCCAGGGGATTTACGAGTGCAAAGTAAGTTTGATATGAAGTTGATCCCCACATGAATGTATTCAGTAATCTGTATTGTGCATCAGTTTAACCGAAACAAACAAATATAATTAGCTTTATTTGTATAACGCTTTCCGTACAAAATGTAGCTAAAAGTGCTTACATGGATGATTAAAAAAAGAATGGCGGTATATTTAAAAAAAAGAAAGGGGGGGTATTTAATAAATGAAATCATACCTTTTGTCAGCATTATCTGTGTTAACACGGATTTGTGCCTTTAATATTTTATGTAGTTTGTCTTTCTTTTTTTTTTTTGCTGTTGTTGTAGTTCAAAGAGTACGTGATTCCTTAAGAAGAGTGGACCCAATTGGGACTGAAGTGCGAGCCTTGGCCAATCGCACATTAAGACGGAGGCAGTATTCTGTTCCTGCACCAAATGTAATGTGGCACATAGATGGAAACCACAAATTAATACGGTATTTTTCAAAACTGTTTTTAAATACTTGAACAAATGAAACATTGAGATTTTCTACCCACTCCAAATCTTTTCATCTTTGTACCATACCTTTTTTGTGTCAAATAAGCTGTGCATGAACCTTTTTCAATTAGCTATCTGATGCCGTATATATTTTAGATTTCTCTTTCCATCTTCTCTCCCTTTTTTACCAAAAGCTGGAGATTTGTCATCCACGGTGGAATAGATGGCTTTAGCCGTTTAATTGTTTATCTGTCTGCTGCAATAAACAACCGAGCATCCACAGTGTTGGAAACAGGGGCGGTCCTAGAATTTTTTTCTTGGGGGGGCAAGCTCGGGGCACAGACGGGTGGCACACCGGAATGACATTTGTTTTGTTTTTTTAAATGCCCTATGCCTTAGGTAATAATAAATGGTAGGCGGAGGTATGAATAATAGAACTATTTTATTTACCCAAATAATGCACAAAACAGTGTATCATCCAGCATTTAGTAATCTTATCTGACTGAGTAAAATGCTTTTTGTTTGTTTGAGTGGGTTGATCTGTGCTCCGGGAGAGTATACTGGTGTATCTAGTACTAGTAACCTAGTATTAGTTTCAGCAAGATGAACAAGTGTTTCATAGGTATCTATGTATCTTTGTTAACTTATAGAGATGGAAACCAACAACTGAGTTTAGTTATGAATGTTTTTTTTTTAATTCATAACAGATACAAAGTGCATACACATGAAAAATCCCTTTGTGAGAATTATATTCAAGTTACCAAAGTTTGACTTATATTACAAGTACACAGTTTATGTGTATTATTTACAAACAGGATTATGACAGCTGAATACGCTTGTTTTGGTGTTGACTACCTGCAGAATGCTGAATTGCAGATGATGGGCCCTCAACCTCATCATTGGGAAAAGTTCCTGGGAAAAGTTGTATAAATTTCTCAAAATGTCAATACAAGTATAACATCAACTCAACTTTTAATACTTATTCAAATGTTATCGATTTTAAAGACACCCTGCTTCCTTTCTTGACATTGTGGACATATCCTATTCACTTCATTTAAGCGTCTTATGTTATAGGCCACTTGTCTATCCATTAGCTCATAAAACAACAACCACACTTCCATTCAGCACCAATAAAGAGCATTAAAATAGACATAAAGTAATAAAACAGAATTTAATGAGATTAAATTAATATTGCCCATTCCACAGTCCAGAACAAAGCAGAGGTGGTGTGCGACTTTGAGTGTGACTGATTCAGGATGCAGTGACTGTAGTGATGGTGAGGTGAAGCCTCATGAGGCATTGAACCACTTGAGCCAACTGGTTCGAGAAACGGTTCATTTCTCGAAGTTTCATGTGCACACGAAACCACCTACTGGCCAAATGTACAATCACAGGCAAGCTGTGTCTGAACCACGTGTGATGCATTGAATTTTTGTGTCTGTTATGTCTGTTGGGAATGACTATGAATTGCAAAAAATGAATGACCAAATAATTTCTGTACATTAATTATATATATATTTTTGTTTTTTTTTTCTCACTTATTTATGATTATTTTTATGGGTACTGATGCCAGTGGTTATGGGGATGCTCCAAAAAAATGTTGTTGTTAACTTTGTTCAACAATGACAATAAATAAATAACTTGACTTGATAACTATGTGTATGATACATTTTTTGAATGTATTCTGTTTGTGCAATTTTTTTCTGAAAATGGCATGGGTGTAATCAGGCAGATGACAGTGAAAGTGATTGTGGGACTTGGAAAAGGGCATAGATCAGGGGTGCTCACACTTTTTCAACATGCAAGCTACTTTTAAAATGAGCAAGTCAAAAAGATCCACCTCCTATAAAACAGGAAAACATATTCATTCAGAAATATATTTGTAGTCCAATGATAAAGAAAGAAAGAGGATTAAATGGGTCAACATGTTCCCATGTGCATTTATGCTCATCATTGCACAGAAAACTCATGGTTTAAAATTGTTTAGGTTATATCTGCCTATGTTTGATTTTATCAATAAAAGTGTGTTTACGTTAAGATGTTTTGCTGTATATTTTTGTGTTTTCCAGCGCATAGGTTAGGGATAAAGGTGTGTGTGTGTGTGTGTGTGTGTGTGTGTGTGTGTGTGTGTGTGTGTGTGTGATGCAGACGTTTTGCCAGCAGCATCTCCCAGCATCTCCGGCGCGTCTGCAGTGCGTGTGCACTTTGAAGCGCATTTTCCGAGCGAGGCGTCTCCATCAGTTTACGCCAGGATTGCAAGCTCACGCGACAACCCCGGTAGTTTTGCGTGTAAAACAACAGCGAAACTCTTTTTCCTGTCCCTGTCTGGTCTTTATTTGATCTGAATAGTGCCGAAGCCGATACGTCACATTTACCCTTGACACCCTTGTCCAGGGTGTCCCCTGCCTTCGCCCTAAGACAGCTGGGAGAGGCTCCAGCAGACCCCCTTGACCCTGAGTTCGGGACTAAGTGGGTATGGAAAATGAATGAATGAATGAATGTAAAGCACAGCACATATAAGAACAAAATCCAGCACATCGTACATTATGACCAAAATCAACCAGATCCACCGTGTTTTCTAATCCTGCCTGAACGATTCTACCTGCTGTAATTGACGCGGATCTCTCTCTCTCTCTCTCTCTCTCTCTCTCTCTCTCCCTCTCTCTCTCTCTCTCACACTCACTCCCTCTCTCCCTCTCTCTCTCCATGCGATCGACCCAAACTCCCTTCGCAATTGACCAGTAGATCGCGATGGACGTAATGGGCACCCCTGGCATAGATGCTTGTGTAACATGGACATTGATGTACAGGACAGGGGGCTCCATCCTATCACCTCTCCTCTCCTCACTCTCTCCCTACGCTCTCAAAACTATCTCCAAACTAAACGCTATCTAGTCTCAAACACTCCAAACTATAAACACTATCCAAAATCTAGTAATCCAAACTCTCTCCAAATCTCAATTGACTGCAACTCTCCTACAATGACCCCCATTTTGAATGGAGCCTGAGGGGTCTATATAAACCGTTAAAATATGAATTGCAGATATATATATGTTATAGATATGCATATAGATATGCATATGTATATATGTATATGTATATATATATATATGGAAATATCTGGAAATATATATATATATATATATATATATATGTATGGGTCCACTTTTCTGCTGCAGCTGGCCATTTTCATTTTACACCGTCCAAATTTACAGCTCAGGGCGCTGGGACGAATTCCAAATTGTGTGCAGATACAGGCCTACACTTCAAATAATTATGAGAAAAATCCAACGTCAAGAGAGCATTTCCATTCGGAAATAGTCAACATGAAATTTCGTCTTCTACTGACACCTGCTGGTCAAATTGAATATTTGCAAATATTGTGAAGAAGTTGTCATCTAATTCTAATCCTAAACAATATGGCCATTCCAAGTGAAGTATTAAGACAATTAATCAGGTTTGTAGTGCTTGATTGAACACATTCATCCCGTTCCAGTGCACTAAAACCCACGTCCCTTCAGGACCGTGTCAGCGAAGCGAAAACTTCCTTGAGTGTCGCTGTTTCCCAGCATGCAATGCGAGCTAGCGATTCACAAGACTATTTCATCACAAACATGGATGTAAAAAATAAAAAGGGACGAAAAATGAAACTTCAGGAACACCAACCAATACAATGCAATACAAGCAGAACTGGGCCGAAGTTTTATATTATGTACACCATAATACAGCCTTCTGGTGGACAAGCCATACTATTTAATCCGTGTCCTCCTATGGTACTTCCGTGGGAGGAAGCTCGTCGTTGAGGTCACGTGCTGGGTGCTCCAACAATCACCTCGACGATCGTTGCGGTTGAGTGAGTTAGTGAACGGAAAAGCGAACAGTTCTGACTTCTGGAAATAATGCGCTACAAGTGGATGTGATGCTCACTGAACCCAATTCAGACAACTCACCCTCCACTTTTTTTGTTTTGTATGAGCATTTAAAAAAAACAACAACATAAATAATATGGATTTTGACCATATATGTTTTGGAGTTCATTGAAAGAGGTTAATAAAAAAAAAATATATATAATATATATATTATATATGTACATATATGTGCGAGTGTGTGTGTGTGTAACTTTAACTAACTTATCTATTTCTATCCATCTATCAAACTTACTATCTAGGGATCTTGATATTGTGTTGGCAGATGCATTATCACGTGTACATGTGGACTAGCTGCGAAATTCTTATTTCGGGGGAACTGAGGGTTTTCTTGTTTAGTTTTGTTTGTAGGTATGTTAATAGGGTTTGGTTCTTAAGGGAGGGGGTGTTATGACCCACGGGTGGGTCTAGGTGCCTCTATGTTTGTGTCTGTGTGTGTGTGTGAGAGTGGATGATGCCTTGCAGGTGCGGTCCTGGATGTTGGCTGCTGATTGGACGCGCCACGGCTGAGAAGGAGGAGCAGTCGAGCCAGCCTGACGGTCATCCCTCCTCCGCTCCCAAGTCTGCAGTTAGTCACTTCTGAAATGGTGTTAGAGCACGCAGCCGTAGGGGTGGGCTGCCATTTTCTTTGTCCCCTCTTTTCTCCTGTTTATTAAGTATGTAGGGAGGTTAGCCTTTCTGTATTTGGCTTCTCTTTCTTTCTTTAGTTAGTTCTTAAGGCGAGCTAGTTGGAGTTTGGTTTATTATTTTGGCCTGGGCCCACCCTGAAGCCTTTGCTGCCCACCGGTTAAGTTGTTTTGTTTCTTTCATTTACTGATTCATAAATGTTTTTGTTGAAAACCGCCAACTAAGGTGAAAAATTAATGAGGCTTGGGAGTGGGAGAAAGTGTCCCACACGTTGCGTCTCGGTCCCCCGAGACGGGACGTAACACAGAGTTTTCACCGTGACAGCAGGTTGAGCTCCTACCGTTTTACAGGTGATGTCGTCACGTTAGGCTGTTCCATCCCTGCTAAATTCTTTAAAGAACTACCGTTAGTAAACTTTTAAATTATAATACACTCTACCCTAATTGTAATTTCCTGCCCGTGGTTCTATATTGCAACAGTTGACGGCTCATATCAGCAGATAAGCAGCAACAATCTGGGCATTGCGGGTGATTCATAAATATGTCATTTCTTATTAATTAGCCCATAAGTGTTGTACACCAGTGTGACACCAAATGCTTGTTGCTGACAGCAGTGAAGAAATGACACTCTAGTGGTTCTGCACATTAGTATAAATA
This sequence comes from Nelusetta ayraudi, assembly GCF_046127955.1. NCBI lineage: Eukaryota > Metazoa > Chordata > Actinopteri > Tetraodontiformes > Monacanthidae > Nelusetta > Nelusetta ayraudi. The sequence goes on along the minus strand of NW_027466103.1, from coordinate 2,832,767 downwards.
GAGTGATTCTCTATCATTACATCACAGGACGGCGGCACTCTGACAGATTCCATGAACCTGGACACTGATGATCCAGACTCCGGTCCAGATGACACAACAGGCCATAGTGGAAACGGGTCAGAGCATGGACTGGCTGCTGAAAGGATCCAGGTAGGTGGCGCTGTCATCCCAAGGTGTGTGGTGTGGAGGATCAGGGCCAAAGTTCCAGATGCTCACAGATGTGACTGTGGATTCAGGAGGAGTGTTTGAAGGCTGGACTCCCAACAGTGATTGGCTGCTGAGGACCTCTCAATCACAATCAGGTTTTTTAGTGGCTGTGAGATTGAAAGTGAGATTGCATTGTCCAGGTAGGAGGACAGCAGTCAGCCATGTTTCACCTCCAGTCAACACGCAGTGGTTCACATGAAGGTCCAAGAGGCCTACAGACCTACACTGAGTCTGGACGTGGCAGTACAGTTGGATCATTGTCTTTGTTGTGTTGTTTGGTCATTGTGATCCAATGTAATGTGAGAGAAGGACGAGTGCAGTTATATTGGAGTGAGTTATTTAGAGTGTAATAGAAGTTATAATGCAGAGTCTGTTTTTATGAAATGTTCTATCACCTGGCATCCATCCATCCATCCATCCATCCATCCATCCATCCATCTTCTACTGCCGTATCCGGAGTCAGGTCTCGGGGGCAGCAGCCTCAGCAGAGACCCCCAGACTTCCCTGGACCCAGTCACCTCCTCCAGCTCCTCCAGTGGGACCCCAAGGCTTCCCAGTCCAGCCCAGAGACCTGGTCCCTCCAGCAGGGTCTCCTCCTGGTGGGACATGCCTGGAACACCTCCCCAGGGAGGCGTCCCAAACAAGACCCCGAGATGCTGGAACTCCTCCCCCTGAGGCAGGGCCTCCCCACCGACCCAGAGAGGGCAAACCACCTCATATCCAGCATTGATTTATCTGTTGGTGATTAATTATAATGTATCATTTATTTTATTTAAATTATATTATATTTTATTTCAAATTGAATTTCCAACAGCAGTGAAGTGAAAATCATGACGACAACAACAAGAGTGATAGAAGTTGTAGAGTGAAGAGGGTGAACTGACCTCAGAGTCTCCAGTTTACAGTCTGGACTCTGCAGAAAACCACTCAGCTCCTTAACTGATGAATCCTGAAGATAGTTCTCAGCCAGGTCCAACTCTCTGAGGTGGGAGGGGTTGAACTTCAGAGCTGAGAGCAGCCAATCACAGCTGATCTATGACAACCTGCACCTCTCCAACCTGAATACGGAATAAATGATGGAGAGTGTCATTCACAGTTGGGTGTGCGCGCGCACGCGCGCGTGTGTGTGTGCGTGCGTGAGTGCGTATGTGCGCATACGTGTGTGTGTGTGTGTGTGTGTGTGTGTGTGTGTGTGTGTGTGTAATTTAAAACCAGTTTTACACATTTCTAATGGAATCAAAGTGAATTCCAACAAACTCAATTCAAAGTCATGACAACAATAACTGCAGCAGTTGTAGAGTGAAGAGGGTGAACTGACCTCAGAGCCTCCAGTTTACAGTCTGGACTCTGCACAAAACCACTCAGCACCTTCACTGTTGAATCCAGAAGGCAGTTCCAACTCAGCTCCAGGTGTCTGAGTTGGGAGGGGTTGGACTTCAGAGCTGAGAGCAGCCAATCACAGCTGAGCTCTAACAAACTACATCTCCACAACCTGAATAGAGAAGAAATGATGGAGAGTTTTTCCAGGGTGTCATCACTCTGAAAATCAAAGTGAAATGTTGACTTCAGAATCTGACACTAAAGCAATCTGAAAGCTGACCACTAGATGGTAGGATTTTACACACTGTACCTTTCCACCCAATTTCATACGCTTCAAACACAAAGCAGTGACTGCAAATTGAATTTCCAACAGCAGTGAAGTGAAAATCATGACAACAACAACAAGAGTGATAGAAGTTGTAGAGTGAAGAGGGTGAACTGACCTCAGAGTCTCCAGTTTACAGTCTGGACCCTGCAGAAAACCACTCAGCTCCTTCACTGTTGAATCCTGAAGGTGGTTCCAACTCAGGTCCAAGTGTCTGCACACTGAAGCTCTGAGAGTTCACTGGATGAAGGAGAGCAGAGAGAGAAGTTGTGGTCGACATGTGAGATTCTAAAGACAGTGAAAGTGAATCAAGACTCATTAATGTCTGATCATCATCATCATCATCATCATCATCATCATCACCATCACCATCACCATCATCATGTAAATGGAGGGAAGTCCCGCGGTGGTGCAGCATGTGTTTACATCTGTGGTGCGTGGTGCCGGGACACTGCAGTGGTATGCAAACACTGTTCACCACTGGCACAGTTGATGATCATAAAGTGCCGTCCATTCTATCTGCCCTGGCAGTTTACTGCCATTTTGCTAGTTGCAGTTTACATCCCTCCCACCAACAACAGCAGTGAGAGGAACGCTGCACTCAATGAACTGTACCAGGCCATCAGTGATCAACAGACAGCAAACCCAAAAGCTTTACCATCCTCACTGGAGATTTTAGTCATGCTGACCTCAAGACTGTCCTTCCAAAAGTCCAACGCTTTGTATGTGGAGGTGTTCCGAGGGAGGAGCAGGGCTCGTGCTCATGTGTGATCAATTCCACGAGGATTGGGACTCTCAAAGGAAATGGGTGTGCGTTTGTGCGTTTGCAACATTTTGAACATCCAGATTTTTTTGTTTCAGGATGAAATCCATGTACGTTTTTGTAAATGAAGCCCCAGGTCCTCAGTGTCTCTACTACAGTGTCCTCAGTGCAGCTTCACACTCCAGTATGTTCCAGCCACTGAGTGTCAACATGTCCTGTTGTGACTGACAGTGTTGCTCTGATCTGCTGCTTCAACTCAACATGATGCTCAGTTGTGTGTAAAGTCACTGCAGCTTGGAGCTCCACTGGATCAGAGATCCTTCACTGGCGTCTCTTCGGACTCCACTGCATCTTTGATCCAACTGCTGTTTTATTGTCTGCTGCCAAATGAAGGAAGGATGTGATGTGTTTGTGTGTTCAATGTGTTGAACCAACCACTCCGGCTTGACCCGCTTTCCATCAAACAAACATTTCGGCCATTTTTTTTTCTCGACCTAAAATAGCTGCGGGTCACCTTTCAAAATAAAATAACGGCTTCAGCATCAGAATCGGATGGTCTTGGTTCCCTTTCTTGAAGAACTTGGCAGTTGTCAGCCGGAAGGCATCTTGCACTGTACCCCTGATGACGCCATTAACTTCGTCCAGCAGTGCAACGTAGGGCTCTTTCATCAGACGTTGACTGATACATGACTGAACGAATGGCTCGCGGCTTAGCGCATCAGCGACAACGTTCTTAACGCCAGGGACATACTTCAGATTGAAATCGAATACGGCAAGCTTAGCAACCCATCTTTGTTCACATGCGTCCAAACATGGCTTTGTTAAGATGTAGGACAATGGGCAATGACAATGACCAAACTTGTCACAAATGGCCCATTTTAACGCCAGGAATTCCAACCTGTGCGCTGGATAGTTAATTTGTGATCGGGACAGTGTCTTGCTGGCGAAAGCGACAGGTCGAGCAACAGTCTCACCTGGTGGCACTTGAGACAGGACTGCGCCAATGCCATCAAACGACGCATCAACAGCGAGAACGAAGGGCTCACTGAAGTTGGGGTGGGATAAGGTGACATTGCAAGCTAATTCATTCTTCAGGGTCTGGAATGATTCTTTGCATGCAGCAGTCCAGTCGCTCGCCATAAGTGCTGGTGGAGCAGATGATCGCTTTTTCACCTTCCTGCCTCTCATGGCCTTATGCTGCACCTGCCTTCCAGAGAGGAGTCTGAACAAGGGTTTTGCTTTAGCAGAGCAGTCAGCTATGAAGTGCTGATAGTAGAAGATTAGGCCCAGGAAAGAATTAATCTTCCTCCAGGAAGGGGTCACACCATCACTCTCCATCAGGTCCGCCTCTCCCACATCCATGATGGCTTTCATCTTGTCAGGGTCCTTCATCACCCCGTCCTCACAAATGACATGTCCCAGGAACCTTACTGACCTCCGCAAGAGATGACACTTCTTGGGGGCCAGTTTGAGTTTGTGACTTTTCAGACGGGAGAACACCATCTCTAGACGCTCAAGCGCCTGCTGTTCAGTTGGGGCAAAGACCATCAGGTCATCAAGATAGCAGAGCAGACTAATGAAGTTTTCATCCCCGAAGATTGACATCATCATTCGCATGAATGTTGCAGGACTGTTGGACAGACCTTGTGGCATTCTGTTGTACTAGTGGAGGCCAAAAGGTGAAGAGAAAGCTGTGTATTTTTTGTGCTCTTCATGGAGTGGCACATTGTAGAAGCCAGACCTCAAGTCCATGGTGGAGAAGAAGACATTTCCTCCAAGTGCAACCCACCGATCCTGGGGTGCCTTGGGCCAGGCCGTCGAGTCGGACCATGAACAGGACTGTTTGAAGCTGGGGAAGATCTTTGCAGGAGCACCTTCTCCAGCATGTTAATAAGGCGGTTCAGGGCATCAGGGTCAGTGGCCTGTGGCTGCAGTGGGCTCTGTTCTTCAGCAGGTGGTGCAGGTGGCGAGACAGCAGCAAGAGCATTCACTGACACCCTTTCTCTGGAAGTTCTGTTCACTGACATCATTTCAGAATGATATTCGTTCAGAATGTCTTGGACTTCACGAGCAGTCCACTTGTCTATCGTCTTCGACCTGAAGGTCATGGCGAGCTCAGTAGAAGGGCAGTTCTTTATGAACATTCGAGTCACCTCAGTGCTGGGGCTGTCCAGTGACTTTCCTTGCTCCTTCAGACGTTCAATGGCCAAGTCAACAGCGCGGTTCAGTCTAAGCCAGTAGTCAAAGGCATCCTCACCCTTCCCAGGAAGAGTGGTGTAAAAGTCTGCTAATGGGAGTGGTGAACACGGAACAGAATCAAAGTGCTTCCGCAAGAGACCATAAATGGCATCGGGGTTACAGGTGATGTTAATACCACTGTTCCTGGTCCCAAACCTGACAACATCCTTTGCTTTGCCACCAAGATGAACAAGGATCTCCTCCGCTTGTTCCTCAGGTTGCAGATTCCCCCTCTTAATGACAGCTTCCTCTGTACTGAAGTAGCGATCGTATAGTTGTTGTTTCTACAATACAAATAATATTGAAAATAAAATACATTTTTCTACAAAATACAAAAAAATGACATTCGCAATTTCAATAATTCGCTCCCTAAAGCTCCATTTTTATACACTGTAACATTCTTCCAGTTACACACACATACCTGAAACAGAATGGGACACAACCATAACTTGCTCTGTGAAACTTGGTCACCTCCTGCAGAGACAACGTGCTCTGTATGAGAGCTGTGTGCTGCTAATGGACATGCTAGCATGCTAATCGTTTTTAATAGCAATAAAAAAAAAAACGAACTTTGCTAAAAAAAAAAAAAAAAAAAAAAAAAATTAAATGAAAGACACCAGCACACATTTAAACACTGAAACACAGTTAGATGAAGCATAGCTCAACTTATTGCATTAATTTCTGTCTCAGCAGGGAGGAGACCGTCTCACCTGCTTCATGGGCTTCCTCTGTACCGAGGATCGCCCAGAATGCAAAGCGCTAACTTCAAAATAAAATACAAAATAAAATAAAAATAAAATATAAAGAGCCATGACTGTGCCCCAACCAAGTTTAACAATGATGGAACACAATTTATTTTGTGTGTGTGTGAGAGAGAGAGAGTGGATGACGCCTTGCAGGTGCGGTCCTGGATGTCGGCTGCTGATTGGACGCGCCACGGCTGAGAAGGAGGAGCAGTCGAGCCAGCCTGACGGTCGTCCCTCCTCCGCTCCCAACTCTGCAGTTAGTCACTTCTGAAATGGTGGCACGCAGCCGTAGGTAGTGATGGCCGATGGAGGCTTTGTTGAAGCTTCGACAGTTGTTTCAAAAAATGGTTCATTACTCGAGGCTTCAATGACACAGTGCTCGAGGAGGTCATCTAGTGCTCAATAAAATGAAGTGCAATAGAAACGTGTTCATTGTTTCATAGGTTGTTTGGGATTTGATTCGCCATGCATTCTTGTTGGACAACACTACATGCTTGTATGGTTCAATGCTGACACAATAAAATAAAAATGAAAAATAAAGACAATGTCTCTTTTTTGGCACGACTGATTGTAGTAGACTATAGCTCTTATACTTAGCCTGACAGTTTGTGCAATGAATTATATTATATCCTAAAACAAGACTAAATAGCCCATAGTTTAAAAATATGTTCAATAGTAAGTGTTCAGTGGGTCAGATGTCAAATGTGATCTATTTAAAATGTAGAATAGATGAGCTAAATAACACATATATAATACACGTTGATGGGAATTGAACCGTCGCCTCAGTCTTGCAAGTCCAAGATTGTCATAATGTACCACAAACCCAAATCACACTCCCTTTTTTCATCAAAGCTGTTTGAGTAGCATTAGCACACCGTGATTCCTCATCAACTACAGGCCTACACTTCAAATAATTATGAGAAAAATCCAACGTAAAGAGAGCACTTCCATTAGGAAATAGTCAACATGAAATTTCGTCTTCTACTGACACCTGCTGGTCAAATTGAATAGTTGCAAATATTGTGAAGAAGTTGTCATCTAATTCTAATCCTAAACAATATGGCCATTCGAAGTGAAGTATTAAGACAATTAATCAGGTTTGTACTGCTTGATTGAACACATTCATCCCGTTCCAGTGCACTAAAACCCACTTCCCTTCAGGACTGTGTCAGCGAAGCCAAAACTTCCTTGAGTGACGCTGTTTCCCAGCATGCAATGCGAGCTAGCGATTCACAATGCTATTTCATCACAAACATGGATGTAAAAAATAAAAAGGGACGAAAAATGAAACTTCAGGAACACCAACCATTGCAATACAAGCAGAACTGGGCAGAAGTTTTATATTATGTACACCATAATACAGCCTTCTGGTGGACAAACCATACTATTTAATCCGTGTCCTCCTATGGCACTTCCGTGGGTGGAAGCTCGTCGTAGAGGTCACGTGCTGGTTGCGCATCACTCCACCGATCACCTCAGGGAAGGTCGTTGCCCTTGCAGGGTACCTGATTCAGGTGAGTATATGGAAAATATGGGTCAATGTGGTCAGTCATAACATGAGAAGCTTGCTGGCAAAAATAATGCACTACAAGTGGATGTGACACTTTTTTTTTTGTTTTGTATGAGCATTTATAAAAAACAACAACATAATAATAATATGGATTTTGACCATGTATGTTTTGGAGTTCATTGAAAGAGGTTAATATATATATGTATACATATATATATATATATATATATACATATATATATGTGCGTGTGTGTAACTTTAACTAACTTATCTATTTCTATCCATCTATCAAACTTACTATCTAGGGATCTATCTACTACTAACTCTCAAAAAACTAACGGACAACCAAGAGCAACAAAACCAACCTACTGCAATTCGTATATTTTAGTGTGTGTGTGTGTGTGTGTGCGTGTGTGTGTGTGTGTGTGTGTGTGTGGGGGGGGGGGGGTTAAAATGAGCACAGTGATGGTTCCGCAGCATAAAGTGTATCTTCAGTTGTCGATTGTATGTGTGGGAGTCCCTCAGGTTCAGCCCAGCTGATTTAGTGTTCGGTGAGAGGACCCTTGCGTCTGTTAAGGGGTAAGTGGCTTTCCGATGTTAAACGAGTAGAGAATAATGTGTTAGATTACGTAATTTTTTTTCCGTGAACGCTTGCATCGTGCTTGTGAAACTGCTCACCAAACTCTTGTCGCCAGCCAGTCTAAAATGAAGCGGCAGTTTGACAAGAAAGCTGTGGCTCGAGTTTTTGAGACAGGCGTTGTGTGTTGGTATTGTTGCCGTTACCCGGTTCCGGTTTGCAGGCTGGTTTTTCTGGTCCGTATGTCGTGGAGCGCAAACTTTCCGATACAGATTATGTAGTGCACACTCCTGATAGAAAACGATCATCCCGCGTCTGCCACGTCAAAATGTTGAAAAGTTACGCCCGGTTCACACAGGACGCGGAAGCGCCGCGAAGCGAAGCGCCGAGCGCTTCCATTCAGCGCCCATGTTAATCAATCAGTGCGTTTACATGCAGAGCTTAATCGGACTAAGCAATCATTCGGTTTTCTTGTCCAATCGGAGTTCTCACCTTGGTCCCCGTATACATGCAGTTGAGAAATTCAAATTATTGACGGGTCCTCCTCCCAACACTAGGGGGTGGAGTGAGTCTTTTCAGCCGGTCAGCTGCTTTCGGTTGACATATTAAATCTATTATGATATGGAACGTTAGTTCATAATGTACGTGTTACTTGCTTTGCAGATAAGGTGTACCCTATTTCTTGTGCTCCTGGTTATTTTAAAAGGCAGACAAGAACGTTGTTTGCTGTTGGAGGGCTACAACAACACTTCGATGCTACGCTTTGTGCCGTCGCTACGGACCCCAAACTCTCGTTCTTGTTGGATTCGGGTTCGGAGCAGACTGGTGGGAGAGTTTGTGTACAGGTTTTGCAAAGGAACGGTGTCTTCAGTTATACACACGCTCATTAAAGTGCCGACCGTGGAGGAAGCTGGTGCCGCTGCACGCCGTTTCCAGCAGAATAACAGCGAAATTACCCAAATAAAAACAAATCAGGAAAACATCTCTTTGCTGTGCTTTTATTTACAAAGTTAAAATTCTTCTAACTTACAAAAAATGTGAACGAAAAGGTAGAAATATAAATACGAAGGAATACGTATTTGTTCAGGGGTGCGTAAATCCGGAGCCCTGCATTTGCTGCGCTACCCTTTTTAAAAAGGTCTCCGCTGCGCGTTATTTTAATATGTCCATCTCTTTTAGAAGAGAAAGCATCACCCCGGTCTCATCCTCTCTCCAAATGTCAACATTCTTATTCGCGTTTGCCAGGTTGTTTTGCGCCGTCTGTTTTGTTAGACGACGTAGTTGTGCGGTCATGAGTCGCGAGAGCGAGGTATGGCGCATGCGCACTCGCATTGTCCAGTTAATAGTCCGATTAAGGCGTATACATGGCAGAGAAATTCTAATTCCAATTGCATTATCTGGGTGTCTCAATCGGAGTTCTCCGATTCCAATCGGAGTTCTCAAACTCCAATCATAATCGGAGGAACATGTTTACACGCACGTGAGTTCTCCGATCATAATCGGACTAAGGCAATAATTCGATTTTCTCTAGTGCCATGTAAACGCACTGAATGTAGTGGTTCAGACCAGACGCGAACAGGCGCACGGCTCGTGCCATTCATTTCAATGGAAGCGGAAGCGCCGCGCCAACGAATTTCGCGAGCGAGGCTCCAACTGGTTCACACCAGACGCGAACAGCTCCGCGACGGTCGACAAGCGCTTCTGCTCAGCTGCACTCTTTTTTTCACTCCCACTTTTTCACTTCTTTTTTTTTTCTTTAAAAAAAAATAAAATAAAAAAAATCATTTTCGTCATCGCCCCCCCTCGCCCCGTAGCCAGCCCGCTCCATAGCTCATTTTTTTGCGTGTGTGTGTAAATAAATAGAAACACGCACTCAGGTGTCCATCTCAAGACAAGACCTCTTTCATAATGATCATTGACCGGCATCTCTAGGATCAAACAGACGTATTTTGATCAAGTCTTCCTCTGTGTGTGTGTGTGTGTGTGTGTGTGTTTAATCTCTCTCGCACTCTGATACAATGTACTGACAAATATAACATACAAATATGATATATGATCGAATTTGTCATTGGGTTTTTATTTTGAAATTAGTTTATTTTGAAAATTCACCGGATTTTCTCGTTTTTATTGAGCGACTTCCTGTACTATTGACGAGGATTGCTCGCGGCTCGCGCACGAAATAGAGCAGACGCCGAAACAACAAATGCATGCCGCGAGCCGTGCAACCACCACATTGATTAACGTGGGCGCCGAATGGAAGCGCTCGGCGGCGCTTCGCTTCCACGTCCAGTGAACTGACGTTAAATGCATGGCGCGATCCGCGAGGGGAGCCGCGCGCCTGTTCGCGTCTGGTGTGAACTACTACATTGCTTAACATGGGCGCCGAATGGAAGCGCTCGGCACTTTGCGGCGCTTTGTGGCGCTTCCGCGTCCAGTGTGAACCGAGCGTTACGTCGCTAGGAAAAATGTGTCACCTGAGCCTCCGCCCCCTCCGTGCCCATTGGCGGAGGGAGGGCTCATGAAAAAAAAAAAAAAAAAAAATTGGTGTTCATTCGGCGCGCCTGGGAAACTCTGAAATTATGAATAACTTAAGCTTGTTTTTGTCCCATTTGCCTGCATCAGCCCGTCATGATATTGTTAAATTAATTGAGAGCCACCCACTATTGTTTTCTGACCACCCCCACCATACGTCAGTTTTGCACCATGACATAGAAGTAGAGGGACATGCCACAAGTAAGCAGCACGCACACAGAGTCCAGTCTGGGAAGTTAAGAAAGAAGCTTTGGCTCTCCTTCTGACAATGCCCATCTTGATGTTAATTTGGGGTCAGGTTTTTACAGACTATAATGCCCTCGTGGTCCTGAATAGGATGCGCAATCAAACCAGCCGTAGATGCGGTGGTCTCTGCTCCTGCAAGACTTCAATCTCCAGATTTGCCACAGGAAGGGGGGTTGATAATGTGTTGGCAGATGCGTTATCACGTGTACATGTAGACTAGCTGCGGAATTCTTATTTCAGGGGAACTGAGGTTTTTCTTGTTTAGTTTTGTTTGTAGGTATGTTAATAGGGTTTAGTTCTTAAGAGAGGGGGTGTTATGACCCACAGGTGGGTCTAGGTGCCTCTATCTAAATAACTATTACCAATTTTAAACGTTTAGTTTTTTACTACTACACAAATGTAAAGTCAAACAACATACGCTTACAGAAACTCACACAACAAAATATAAATTAAAATGTGTAAAACAAAAAGAAAAAAAATCAGCATTCAGATAACAGTTTTGTCCTTTAGTGAAGATTGACAATGAGAAAAACCAAGAGCCTCATCTTTGTGCGGCTGATCCTGTTTCTTCTCTCTGTAAATATCTGCCCTGTTTTGGAGAAGATTCTCTCTGAGGGGACTGATGTTGCTACAATGCACAGTCTCCATGCCATCACATGTGTAAGGCGTCGGTAAATTGAAGCCTGCAGTTTGCAGTTGCAGCTGTTGCACGACAAAACGGGTCAACCAACCCGACAAACGACCCGGGTGATAATCGGCTCCGATCAGCTTGCGATGGAATTGGGACACCCAGGACAACACCACCTTTTTTTTACCTGCCGCACGGAATGGCGTTGAGCGCAACGTACGCTAAATCATAATATCGCGCCAGTCAAGGTCATATCGCGGGCCTGTCCCGCTCACCAGATATCCAAGAAGGTTGGTGAGGGCTGAGCGGGCAAAACCTTTGGTGACTAAGTACCGAAGGGGTGAATTTTTTCTCTACCTTTTTGCGCCTGATTAAAAAAAGGGGGCACAGGGACGCCTGTGCAGCTACAAGTAATAAGTCAAGACAGGGATGGGGAAGAACCAGAGCAAAGTGGCTGCTGCAGTTCCTCAGGGGGGACAAATTGTGGACGACATTCGGAAAAAATACGGTCCAGATTGTCTTGATATGTTGGATGTTTGGGTTGAAAAGTATGGTTTCCCAGAGGGGGGATCACTGAGTATGGAGGAATTGAGAAACCTCCGGGATAAACTGAATATAGCCGAGGGAAAGGTTACAAAAAAGAAAAACCCAAACAGGTGGGAGATTCAAATCATCAAAGATCATGAAAGGTGTTTTTCATTCTGGAAACCTGAAGCAGAGGTCAGGGACAGGAAACAAGTAAAGAAACGTGTGAACAGCGCTGGGCGCTGGAGCACAGGGGTGACAGAGATAACGGCAGAGGGTGCACACACTCACACACACTCCCCAGAGGAGGGAGAAAAGGAGCCACTCACACACGAGCATTCAAATGCACCAAATCGTCTGTATCCTTCTCTTACAGGCCCGAGGGACCCTCTCCCGGACCTGCCTGTCTTCCCTCCTCCCGCCTGCCCTCATCCAACGCTACCACCGTACAACCCTGCGCACTCCAGCACCGACGCCGCAGCGTCGCCACGTTCATCAGGACTGCCGTCAACCAAACGGCCAGCCTCATCACTGCTTTCAGACAAGGGCTGCTCCCCCAGATCGCCAAAGCAGTTAACACAAGCTGCTGCGTGGGGATTGAAGATGCCCGGCTGACAGAGGTCCGACGTCATGCAGTGCACGCTGAGAGGCTTCTGCAGGAGGCCAGCGATGCAGAGGACAAGAAGATAAAGCGTGCCTCCCTCACCATGATGAAGCACCTCAGTGACACGGCGAGACGGCCCTACAGGAACAACGACAACCGACGAAGGGCGACTAGCGGAGACAGAGGCGAAAAGGGGGCGTGCCACATCTGCGGCCGCATGGGTCACTGGGCCAGAGAATGCCCTGACAAAGGAAGACACCGCGGGCACAACCATGCCCACCGCAGCCAAGAGAGTGATCGCGAGGACCGGAAAAGAGGATCCAGAGGGGACCAGGACGTGTTTATGTAGCATAATTGTGGCAAAGCACTGTTCCTGCTTTTGTTGTGGTTTGTGGCGTGTGTGAGAGTGATCAGTGAGCAGGGTGCAGTTACCCACTTCTACCAGTGGAGGTCGTGTTCGCCCCGGGGAATAACGCTAGAGAGGTCTCTCAAGTGGCTCGTGAGACCTATGTGGAGCGAACCGTCGTAGCGGACGTTAACGTGTGTGTTATCTGTTGTGCTTCCACAGGTGAGAAGGGGAAAGGGTTGAAAATAAGAGCAAATGTATGTGTGGCTGTTTCGTAATTGAAGTCTGAGATCGAGGGTATGTGAGTTAAATTTACGTTTTGAATGTGTCGTCTCTGAGTGATTACCTAGCGAAGAGGAAACAACGGCTAGCCCGTTGCTAGGTTACCAGGAGGCAGGGTTGACGCTCGGTTACGTTAGTGTTCGTTTAACGTTATGGGATGTTTATTCAGTAGAAATGTGAATATTTAAACGTATACGAGTAAGATTGAATGTGGGAAACGACATGATTAATAAGTTCAAGTCGAAGTCGGGTATGGATCTGTGTTTTGAAATGTAAAAAGTAGATAACGCTCGAGAGGAAGTCTCTCAAGTGGCTCGTGAGACCTATGCGGAGCGAACCGTAGTAGCGGACGTTAACATGTGTGTTGTCTGTTGTGCTTCCACAGAAAACCAAAATAAAAGCTTCTAAAGAAACAAAGAAAAACAAAAATAAATGTGTCTTCGCAACATTACCACGCTACATTTACGTTTGACTATCTGCTTTAATATAAAACCGCAAAAAATGTGTTTTATAATTTTCTTTATATAATCTACAAACGTATTTGTATGATCCAGGGAAAATTCCATGTTTGTTTGCGAAACTCATTGGAAGAATGAAGAAAATCTGTTCGATTGTTATTGTCATGAACATGAATCACAAAACATATATATATATATATATATATTTTTTTTATTTTTATTTTTATTTTTTTTCATGTGTCACTTTAACAGAGACAACACCATCTGTAATTACTATGTTTGGTTGCATTTCCCTGGCAGGCAAAGATAGATGGAAGAGACATCCTTCTGGGTGGAAAATGGGACTGGCTTGTCTGTGGATGGTGGAGGCTCGCTGGGCTCATCAATCCGTCCATCCATTCACCTTGTTCGTCTCATCCTGACTGCAGCACGCCACTGTGGAGGCTTGACATAACACACATTAGATTAATAACAGAAAAGCAAAATGTGACTGATGGTGTATTATTTAGTGTGCATCAGTTATAATTCTCATAATAATGACTGTTTTGCTGGCTTCACACAATATATATAATTGGCCTGTCTTAGTTAAAAGCCCACTCACCACGACAAGGTGCAGACCAAGAGTGGGAACACAAACACAGACCAGAAACGAACAGGACAAATCCAGACACGAATACAAAAAACACAAACACAAATAACACTAGTTTCACTTTGACCACTATCTTTTTTCACAAGAACTTTTATTTCTTTACAAATTGAACCTTAGATTGTGTCACAACAAACTAAATAAACCCTTGAAACAGCCAACAAAACATGAAATAACACTTCATCAATATTATAATGAGTATCCTCATAAATGATTTCAAGATAACTTTCAACACTTTCTTACAAATTTTTTTTTACGTCTGCCGTAGTGATTTTCAAGTTTTTTTCATGTGAATATTTTAACATTGAACATGTTAACTGAACAGTCAATGTAAAATCCCTTCATTGTTGCTCTGACCTCTTCATCATTTGTGACCTCTTCATCATTGGTGATCTGTACATCATTTGTGACCTCTACATCTACATCAGACACAGTATGGCTGTCACATGGTTCCTGAATCACGAGAAAACTGTCTTCTTCCAAGATCTCTGACACCTCTTTACATTTTTTAGAATATGTGTGGTCAAAGATTTGATCAAAATCACGTGTGTGTGTGGGTGTGTGTGTGACTCACTTACCTTTTGTTTGGTAGACATGCTCTTACCTGATTTGAAGAAACTAAAAATGGTTGGGACAGCTGTTGAAGTTAGGCACTTTCTCTCACCACGCAAAATGAAAGATTTCTCCTCAAAGTGAAGAGCACACAGCCTGGAGTTGTCATTGGGTGTCCAGTTTTTTCTTCTCACATTTTCCACCCATTTGTGCAACCTTTTTCTGTCCCCAAAAGGAAAGCTGTAAAAAGCAAAACATTCCAAAAATAAATGTACAATATTTTTTTTTGTGTAATTTTACTTAAAATTGGGTATGCAAACATATTTAACTAATTTAAACTTAAACACAATGCAGACAGTTGTGCAGAAAGTTTAGTGCTAGCTAAAATATCGGGCACACAGACGTACTTATTATGTATACATTTCTTTCCATTGTAACAGGTCACTACAAGATCTGCAATCCATTACCTAGAATTGGTTTTCCTTAAACTGATGTACAGGATTACTAATCTGACTTTGATGGGCAAATTTGACAACAGAATACAATTATGAAGCACTAAAACACAGGACCACAAAACAATTAAATGCATGATGAAATAATGATATGCTTTGTTAAATGAAATAAAAGCGCTGCCGCCTCACAGCAAGAAGGTCGTGGGTTCGATTCCGGGGCCAGGACCTGGGACCTTTCTGTGTGAAGTTTGCATGTTCTCCCTGTGTCTGCGTGGGTTCTCTCCGGGTTCTCCGGCTTCCTCCCACACTCCAAAAACATGCATGTGAGGTCAATTGAACGTTCTAAATTGTCCGTAGGTGTGCATGTGAGTGTGAATGGTTGTTTGTCTCTATGTGGCCCTGCGATGAACTGGCGACTTGTCCAGGGTGTCACCCTGCCTTCGCCCTAAGACAGCTGGGATAGGCTCCAGCAGACCCCCGTGACCCTGAATAGGAATAAGCGGGTATAGAAGATGAATGAATGAATGAATGAAATCTTTATTGAATGAATGACACATTTTATTTCACTCGTGGTTTATGTAATTATTATTTTTTGCTCCATAGCTTTCATGATTCAGCATTACATGTTAAGAGTGATGAATTGCATGAAAAGAGAGAGCACTCACTGATAAATTAACATGGTATACTGTTTAATTCCATGAGGACGACAAAATATTTGCAAATTTGTGTTAGCTACACACATCGACAGGTGCAAGAGAAAGGGAGGAACTTTCAAGATCGTTGAGTTTTTATTTTTTATTTTTTTTAGTTCTGATGAAATAAATAGACCAATCATTTTATTACTTTGTCTGCTTTCCAAAGAGGTTATTAATTTAAAAAAATATGTGTGGCAGTGCTGTTATGGTCCATAGAGAGTTGCTTCAAAGAATTATCATTTATTATTCAGTGGCACATTGCTCACTTGTTTAATACACAAATAATAGTATATTATTATAATAATACTATTTTATTAATATAATAATAATAATAATAATAATAATAATAATAATAATAATCATTATTATTGATACAATTTTGAAACAACAATCGTCAGTTGTTCCGTAAAAAATACATTGATTTCCATGTTGAATTTTGTACTGTTCGTGAGCGCGCACGTCTGTCAGTGACGATCTCCACACTGACACAACTGCGCATGCTCTATTATCCCATCAATGCGGAAGTCAAAAGGTTTTTGGGAGACATGCGCTGGGTGAGCAACTTCATTGAAAGGAATGGGACGCCATCTTGGACTCTGGGGGCTTGCCGCACTGTCACGCAGGTTGTGACGTAGCGGGCCGGCGACGCCAACAGGTATGATCTGAATGATTGATAGCTACCATTCGTTCCCGTTAGCGAGAGGATTAAAAACAAACAGACACCATAATGGCATCAAAATGGACTTATCCCAGCGGTGCGGAAAAACGGAAGGAAAAGAAAACTGATCAAGAAAAACTTGCAAAGGGGAAAGCTAAGTTATTTGTTTGTGATGTGGGCTGGAGAGGTGGAGGTGAAACGCTGTTGCCCCCCCCGCCCCCCCAAGTTTGTTTATTTGTCCTGCTAGCCAGCTAGCTAGCGTCGGATAAATGTTAGCTGGCTGGCTAATATTTGTTCGTCATGAATCAGCGTTTTTGTTTGTTTTATGAAAGTTGACCATGTCAAGTTGGCCTATCCTGCCATGGGAATGACTGATTGACTCCACACCCGTTCATTCACATTCTAACAGGGAGGGAGGGAGGGAGGGCATGTTGTAGTTGTTGTAGTCAGTCCCCTGTTATTGTTCAGTGGAAGTTGTCTCTCACATATTTGACTCTTAATGTTATTTTAGCCTTAACTTAGGATGAATTTACTAAGCTTAGTTTGTATTTTGTAGGCCCTTCATTAGAAATGTGCTACTGTTTTATAATTCAAAGAAATATTTTATGGAAATACTTTTTTTGGCATGGTGTTGACTATTTTAGACTATTGTGGTAGTGGGTCATTTATCTTAGTTTTATTACTTTAACTAGTACAGTGTGTAAAGTAATGCCAAAAACTCTTAAAAGTGACAGTTTTGTAATTGGGTAAAAGCTTTAAAGGGACACTGCAATCATAATGTTTAATTTAAAAACAAATACATTTTTAATTTTCCTATATTACTGCAACATCACTGTAATAATAAAATAGGAAAATGTGCTTCTGATCTGTTTTGCTTGATGATCTAGTGAGCTTTGTCTCTGCAGGAGCAATTCTAAAATATGTTGGCGCTGCAGACATTGAGCCCGAGGGATCCTCCGAACATCCTGACCAGGAAGCTCCAGGACCAACACGTTCCTCAGAACCTCCTTCTGTCCAGGTGAATAATGTGTGTTATTCTTAGTAGCTAAGCTGATAAGTGTGGGACGAAGCTAAGGCACTTAAGCATTATTTTAATTGTTGGTTTGCTTTTTAGTGTTGCACTTGTTGGTTTGTTGGATTTTCTTATTTAAAGTAAGCATTTTTTTTTATGAATACTCAATCTGTTGTATTTATTGACATATAGACGATTCTTTTCCTAGTATTATAGTGTTTGTTTGTTTTTAAATCAGTTTAACTTGCCTGAGTTGCTCAACTGAAGATGTTTAATTTTACCTGTCGCCTGTTTTGCTCACGAGGTGTAATAGATTGTGGAATCTTAGTAGACCTTAGTAGACGCACGCTGCTGAGAGTGGCAGCGATCAGCTCCGATGACCGTGGTGCTTGTAAATAAGGCAAATGCGCCATCTAGTGGGACGCAACATGTTTACTCGTGTTGGAGCAATGACAAGTACTACTAACAAAACAAAAGATGCACAGGGTAAAAAAATAATCATAAACTCAAGCCCAACAAAGATAACAGATGGGCATAACTGTACTTAGTAATGATTACTAGTACTACCAACATTTGTATATTTTACTTTCAACTCGAATTTGAACTATTCATCCCCTTTTTTCAGCAGCCATTAACACTAATAAATTAAATTAAATCAAAACAATAAATTAAAGCTGCAAGCAGCGTTTGCGGGACTGAGCCGCCGTGGCCGACGCGATGCCCGATGACCCCCGATGACGCCTGACCCCTGTCGACGCCCGCAATTGACCCCCGTCCTCTGCCGACGCCCGGCGACATCTGCTGAAAGAAGTCTATGCAAATGATGCAGATTTCTCACCTCCATTTTTTTTTTTTGGAGGATGCTGTCAAATGTAAAATATTGGCCTTGATGAGACAAACACGTAGGTATTTGAATGACGTCTGTAGCACTTTTCTAAAGGAAACTGCAGGCATTTGTGTGTTGACAAAGAGGGAGAAGAGGTCTAATCATCATATGCCTGTGTATGCAAATGATGCATATTTTTGACCTGCATTTTTTTTTAAGTGGCTGTCAAATGTAAAATATAGGTCTTGATGAGACAAACACATGGATGTTTGAATGACGTCTGTAGCACTTTTGTAAAGGAAACTGCAGCCATTTACAGTATAGTGTGTGTGTGTGTGTGTGTGTGTGTGTGTGGAAGTAGGGATGTGCGATACCACTATTTTTCCTTTCGATACGATACCAGGTGATACCAAGGCTAGTATCCCGATACCAATACAGATACCGATACTTTTAGATGTCCAACTTGTGTATATGAAAATGATGACTTTTACAACGAAAACTCATGAATGTTATTATAAAAAATGTATTTTATACCTATGTATAAGAATTAAACAAAATGCCAAATATCAGACTTTGTTTTAATTTTAATCAGAGAAATCAAATCAACAGGTCAACTGAAAATCTGAGCAAATCTCTCTCAAAAAAGAGAAAATAAGAACAGCTGCTCTCAATTCAATATAATTCTTTTTGGACCAGACAGAGTGGTCTTCAGGTTAGAACTTGACAGAATATGTCTGTCTCTTTGGGAGTCATCTATGAAAAATTTAAATATTCTTGATGTAAAAGGAAGTCTTTTTATGGGAAGTATAACTCACATACCACCACAAATAGACTAAATAGCAACTGTTTTACTTGAAATGTGCCATTTAAGTAATTTAATTGAAACTGAAGGCCCTCAAGTCCTGTCTGGTCTGTCGGGCCTCCTACTGTGACTCTCACCTCCAGCCTCATCGTGATGCTGCTCCCCTACAGAGACACAAGCTGGTGGAACCCAGCCAGCAGCTCCAGGAGAACATCTGCCCTCGTCATGATGAGGTGATGAAGATGTTCTGCCGCACTGATCAGAAGATCATCTGTGCTTTATGCTGTATGGATGAACATAAAGGTCATCAGACAGTGTCAGCAGCAGTACAGAGGCCTGGGAGGCAGACAGAGCTGGAGGAGACCAGGCAGAAGATCCAGCAGAAGATCCAGCACACAGAGGAAGACCTGAAGGGGGTGGAGTCCATCAACGGCTCTGCTGATAAAGCAGTGAAGGACAGCGAGAAGATCCTCACCCAGATGATCCGTCTGCTGGAGAAAAGACGCTCTGAGGTGCAGCAGCAGGTCAGATCCACACAGGGGGCAGCAGTGAGTGGAGTCAAAGAGCTTGAGAAGAAGCTGGAGCAGGAGATGATGGAGCTGAAGAGGAGAGACGCTGAGCTGGAGAAGATCTCACACACACTGGACCACAGCCAGTTTCTCCACAGGTTCTCCTCACTGCCAGCACTCAGTCCGTCTCCAGACTCCTCCAGCCTGGAGATCCGTCCTCTGAGATACTTTGAGGACGTGGCAGCAGCTGGACCAAGCTGAGAGATGAAATACAGCAAGTTCTGCACAGTGCACAAACGTCTGTTATTATCTGAGGAGAACAGAAAAGTGACATTCATGGAGGAAGTTCAGTCTTATTGTGATCATCCAGACAGATTCACTGACAAGAAGCAGGTCCTGAGTAGAGAAGGTGTGACTGGACGATGTTACTGGGAGGTTGAGTGGAGAAGGGGGAGGGACTTCTGTGGTTTATTTTAGGGGGTTGGTGCAGCAGTGGCCTACAGGAACATTGGCAGAGCAGGAAGGTCAGAGGAAAGTAGATTTGGATTCAATTGCTGTGTCTCAATTCAGGTTCTGCATCCTTGAAGTGCGCATTTTGAAAGGAAGTTGCGTCATCGCACTGCGTGAAGGCTTGTCCCAATTCCCGAGGGTGTTTAGGACGCTCAAAATGCGCACTCGTAAATACGCACTCGTTTTTGGCCGATTCCAAGGATACACCGCTACTATCCTTTGCGTACTTGGGTATCCCATGATGCTTTGCGTGCTGCTGCAAAGCATCGTGGGATCCTGGGAAGTCAGCTGAAATTAGTAAATCTAAATATTGACGTTTCACATAAAGTATCCAGTTTTTAACGTAGGATTTTATTTATTTGAACATTCAACGGCATCGTTACATGGCTAACCAATGGTTAGCGTGATACTATAGAAACGTCACTTCCGGGGTTGGCCAGCCAGAGGGAACGGCGGTGACGAAACGAGGAAATACGCCGAAGGCTAGACCGTCCCGAGTGGTTACCGGGGAGGCGGGGTTTGGTCCGTCCTTCTAGGCTGGGAACTCTAAGAACGCTTCCTTCAGACGGAGGACACTCGGCCTCAAGGGTGCAGAACCTGAATTGAAACACAGCAAATGACAAATCCTGGAGTTTATATTGTTACCCAGGTGAATATTGGTTTCGTCACAACAACATGAGTACTCGTGTCTCAGGTCCTCGGTCCTCCAGAGTGCGAGTGTACCTGGACCACAGAGCAGGTCTTCTGTCCTTCTACAGCGTCTCTGGAACCATGGAGCTCCTCCACAGAGTCCAGACCTCCTTCACTCAGCCGCTACATGTTGGACTTTATGTGCCTTCAGGTTCTTCAGCTGAGTTGATGAAAGTGTGACTGAAGTCGTCAGAGAGACTCTGAGCTGAATTCTCACCTTTGATTCTTCTTCTGTCTTCACATTTGTTACCCAGTGTCTCCGGCTGTCAATCACAGGGTGGGCGGGGCCTGGACGCCACTTCCTGTTGGTGCTCCTGGTGACTGTTGTCCACCTGCTGGATGTTTGTGCCACGTTCTTTCTCTTCCTCTGCAGCCCATTCATCCCGCAGATTAATAATGTGTCATTAGTCCACATGACAACTTTATTACTGTGGAAACACAGCTGAGGTCTGTTTCCACTCTGGACCTTTCCACCCTGACCTTTGACCTTTCAATCCATCTGATCAACCTTCTGACTGTTGATCCGTTTGTCAACAATCAGATGAATGCATGTAAATATTGTGAGAGAATTTTGTCTTTTGATTCCGCTCAATGTGACAACAGTCAATCAATAAGTCATGAAATATACCATCAGTCTATACTGCATAACAATGTCAAGTCAATGATCAACTGTTGAATTGAAGCAATAAAGCAACAAGACAATCCAGATAAAGTCTCTGCTTGTTGGTAGATTTCTCTTCTGTCAAGATCTCCATGTATTCACCACAGACATTTAGAAAGTCAACACCATGAAGACAAGATCAAAGTTTCAAAAGCACATCAGTCAATGTGGGAAACAGCTGATATTTATCTGGCACACACACACACACACACACACACACACACACACACACACCACTATTTTACAGAACAAGTAGAGAACGGGTACTTTACTGACTCAGTCTATTTACTTTATTGCATCATAACCAATGTTCCCTCTAAGCTGCTTGCTTGCGCAATCGCGCACTACTTTCACATTCTCAGCGCACAAGGAAATCTACGTAGCACATAAAATAAAATTCAACAGAAACGTATTAATTAATAATTTTAGAGCTTTTATTAGGCGGCGCACCGCTACGCCTTCAGAATGATGATTTTTTTTTTTTTTTTATTCCAGCTGCACCGTATGAGTCCAAAAGGCAGAGAAAGTTTCCAGGCTTTCACAGCCAAGCGGTGAACGCACAACCATCACGCACACACAGCACCACCTGCCGATGAACGGGCACCCGCAACCAGGGTTCTTCCTCCGTCTGCGCTAATGTCCAAGCCCAGTGCACCCGCTTTAAACCCCACCACCACGCGCCAAAAGCTTTTTAAAACATTCAGCAATGAATGCCCATTGCCCACCTCTGGGAATGCGAGCCGAAATGCCAAGAACTGCGGAGGACAGAGTTCTCAGCGTGGACACTGGGGTTGCCGGAGCGGCGGAGTGGAGACAAAGTCAAGTGCGTCCCGTCTCAGTTCATTACGGGACAGCTTTTTTAGTTGCCAAATACGGGACAATCGCGTATTTGAGCACGGAAACGACGCAAAGTCACAAACACAAATACAAGTTTAAAACGGTACAAAAAAAGGATCGTGGTGCAAACGCAAAAAAACAAAACAAAAAAACAACACGCTGTAGGACATAAAAACATTCACTTCATCAGAGGAGCGATGCAAAGCAAGAAAACGCTGCATAACGCATTCCCTACACCGGAAGTAGAGTTGCTCCACGAGGAGCGCTCCCCTACAGCGAAGAACAGTCCCGACACTTCCAGTGAGAGTCGCCGCCTCCTACAGTTTCAACACCGGGACATCTCGCGGGGGTGGAGGACCTCCACCTGAATGTGGGAGTGGGTGTGTTTCCACAAAATATGTGTCTTCATGGTATTTAGCTTTTTAATGAAAGGACTATTTTATCACTTACTGTAAATGTACAGGTAGGAGACATTTCCTGCTTGGCATTGCTGCCTGTCGCACTTCTTTCGGTGCCCACGGGTCAGCTGCAGGGTCATCAACCATGAACTACCATTCATTGACGTTTCGCCCCTTGTGGCGGGACAGTGACAGGGACGTTTGCCTCGTTGATTCTGTGGTTGTTGATGGGGTGAGGTGTTCTTTCCCCAACTCCTGTCCTTGTTTCGTTCTTTCTTTTATACAGTCAGGCAATCTTTGTAGATACGCTACTTTTATTGTATGGCCGCTAGTTATAACAGTGCTCATCAGGTAAAACACCCGGAAGCCAACGTCATCAACTCGCACTAGATGTCTCTGCATATTGCATGGAGCTTGGCTGCCATCTAGTGGTTAACTTTCGTAACATCTCCTTTAACATATGGAAAGAAAGCAGTTGGACAATAGTGACCGGATGAGAGTTACGTGGCCAGCAACAACAATAGCTGGCTACAGGTTAAACAGAAATGACTAGTTCACTCTCCTAAACATTAGAAAAAAATGAACAGTCCACATGAACAAAGTGGCACAGAAATAAACAAGAGATGACATTCCTTCTTCAGAAAGTTTAAACAACAAAGTCTTTGCGGTACCTCTCAGGAGGTTTTATGTTGGATCTGGTTCTGGTCTGCTTGAGGCCTAAATGTCCAGATTGGGGGACACTTGGCACATCAGTCAACACTGGAGCCCGTTCTAGTTCTGAAGCCCCTTCCCTCCTGTCACCAACTATGTGCTCGAGTCTGCTGTGTGTTTGACTGTTGTCCCAGTCATCTTCCACCAGGGGACTATCAGATTGCATGATGAGAGTTTCATCCACCGGTCGAATGTGCCTCCTGTTGCGCCTGTATACCTTGTCCTGTACAACCACTTCATATGACCTGTCACGCAATTGGTTGGTGCAAATCCCCAGTGACCAGGAGCGAGAGGGCCCATTTGGTTGTAGGAAGACCCAAACTGTGTCGCCTTGCATTATCATGGGCTTGTCGTGAGCATGTTGGTCATATCACCACTTCGATGCAGTGACCCGTGCCAGCTTACAAGGAAGTACCCCCTGTATCACAGCCGGCTTCAGCAGAGGTGGATGAGAGGGTAACAATGTGCGTGTGCGTCTGGACTGGAGTCGCTGAACAGGAGAGCTATTGAGTCCCTCTGTGGAAGTGTTCCTCCGTGCTAGTACGGCCCTCCATCTGTCATCACCAGCATGCACTGCCTTTCTCAGCAGGGTCTTGGCAATTTTGACAGCCGACTCAGCTTTACCATTACTCTGGCTGTGGTATGGTGAGGATGTGAGGTGTTTGAAGTCCCATACTGTTGAAAAAGTTTGAAAGTCCATGCTGGAGAACGGTTGTCCGTTGTCTGTGATGACAATATTTGGTATTCCATGCCGGCTAAACTGACGCTTGCAGCATTCAATGACAGTGGAAGCCGTTGTGTCTAGTGATGTCCAAACGAGGCTTCATGAGGCTTTGAACCCTTTTGGACTATTGTGTTGAAAATTGGTTCATTACTCGAAGCTTCATTCATTAAGAACGTGGGGGTCATCTGCTGGCGCACTGGTTGTACTGCAGCCATGCAAAAGGTTAATGACCTAGCAAGTGTGCGCCTTGAGATTTTCTGTATTTGTACACTTTTATTATTTATTTATTCAAACGCTGGTAACTTTTACTTTGTTTTATGACTCTGTGTTTTCGTATGTCCTTTTATGTATGTTGGCTACTGAACACAAATTTCCCCCTCTGGGGGATTAATAAAGCATCTATTTCTAGATAAAACTGAAACGAACTTCATTTCATGTGTTGCTGTTCCTTCTTGCTCCGCCCTACCAATATATCAAGGTTACCTTGATATATTGTTCATGTTAAACGAAATTTGTTCCTCTGTCTGACATTAAATAAATAATTAATAATAAATAAATAATAAACCATTGCCAAAATCATTGCTGAAAATGTTAGGGTCAGAAATAATAGTAGTAAAGAGGTAAAGTTCATGTGAATATGCAGATAAAAAGAAGAAATTGATTCATAATTTATATATGTATGTATATATATATATATATATATATGTATATATATATATATATATATATATATATATATACACATTTGTATATATATGTATATATATATATAGTTGTTATCTTGCGTTGTTATCTCATAGTTTTCCCATTGTGCTCTAAAGAATGTCCAGTTGTTATATACGTCGCCCTTCATGTCCATTGCGTCTGGTACAGGAATCGAAAAACCCATGGTACGTCAGGTATTAGCTTAGCAGTTTAGCTCCATTGAAAAAACGTCCAGCCTTTATAGCGCCTTGTTGTTCTGTCTTCAGCCGCGGCATTAAGTTTCCGCTTCTTTTATACAGTCAGGCAATCTTTGTAGATACGCTACTTTTATTGTATGGCCGCTAGTTATAACCATAGATATATACAGAAGGCTAGATGTCTCACGGCGCAGAATCAAACGTCCGCACTGGCCGCCATCTTTCCACAGTCAGGCAGTCACGGTCTGATGTAGTGAATGTGAGGGAACGTGAGTGATCTGAACAAACATTAACACTCTGATCTCGCTGAAAACATGACGGCTTTGCACACGGTTTGCTTTCTTACAAACGTTCATAACGTAGCAATAATTCTGGATGGTTGAACATGTTGAGAGTGCAGCTTTCTATGAGAAAAAAAACACAACGGTGCTATGGCAGCTGCACAAGTTAATACGACTGAGACCAGTAAGATTTTCATTTCTTAAGTTAAGTTTAGCCAACAGCTATTTCAGGACAAACTAGTATTTTGTTCACATACAATATTTGTGGTGTCGGTTGTAGTTATTCGCTGAGGTGCGTTTCCTATAACGTTGCTGCTGCATGAACGCAGTCTCATCAGTTCATGCAGCAGAGACACGGTGATCAATGAACTAGAGCTGCTGATATCTCATCCCCCACCTGTTTGATTCAGAGTCGAACGGTGACAACCTGAGATTACAGGCCGTCTTTTTTCTTGTTGTGATAAAAGGGATTAGGATTGGTAGGTGTAAATAAAACAAGCAATTTGACATATGGAGAGACAGAATAGCTTTTTTTCTATATAATTTAACTTAATTCGCAAATGATTTACAATTGGATTGCTTTGCTACAGCATCATGCATTATGGTTTCTACAGGAAATCGGTGACTGAAAAAATGCCGAACTTCTGTGCCGCTTATGGATGCAGCAATCGTCGCTGTCCACAAACAAAAGCTTGTAGGATCACATTTCATCTGTAAGCTATTGTTGGAGCTGTTTGATTAATGTTACGATTTAGTGCTGGTTTGTTTAGTTTAGCGTTTAGCATATATGTTTTTATTAAATACGGGTGTGTGCGTGTGTTTGCTATTTTCACATGAAAGCCTATGGTTATAAATCATTAATAAGTATGCAGTATCATAACTATGCTTATAACCTTTATAACAAACCAAACCACTCGAAATTCGGTTGAAAATAGAGCAATTTAGGGCTATTTAAAAGAACATGCACAATAAGAATACATAGTTATGAGTGAGAGGGGCGGAGCGAGGTGACTGTGGCAAGATGGCCGCCAGTGCGGACGTTCGATTCCATTGGCCAGCAGCGCGGATAAGACATCTCGCCTTCTGTATATATCTATGGTTATAACAGTGCTCATCAGGTAAAACAACCGGAAGCCAACGTCATCAACTCGCACTCGATGTCTCTGCATATTGCATGGAACTTGGCTGCCATCTAGTGGTTAACTCTCGTAACACTGTCCATTATGAAACATTTCGTCATCTACTCAAATCTTACAATAAAACTGTCAAACAGGCAAGAATAACCCATTTCTCCAACCTCATCACAAACAATAGCAAAAACCCTTGATTTCTTTTCTCTACCTTCAATCTTTTAACCAATACAAATTTTAATCAGGACGTACAGACACCAACAGATTTCTCATTATGATTATTCTCCCTTTTATACTTTTAGTGCCAGTGTTTCCTCATGGGGGGCCCTCCATGGTGGGAGCTACGCCTGGTCTGCCCATAGGGGCGCTGCAGGCAATGATGCCCCCTTGTATGGACGGCTCCCCATAGTGGCCTTTCCTCATCAGATTCTTCAGTGCCAAGCCGTTTTATCTAATGTCTGTGTGAACATGGGGGTGGGCGTGCGTTGGTGGGGAGGGGTGGGTCCGTATGGGGTGGGGGGAGGGGCAGTGGAGCTTTTTATTTTTTCTCATTGTTATTATTATGATTGTTGTTCTTCTTATTATTATTACCTTTCTTTGTTTTGTTTTGTTTTATTTTGTTAAACACTGTGGGTTGCACATGTTGTGTATGAGCAGTGCTATATAAATAAAGTTTATTGTTATTATTATTATTATTATAGAAACATAAAGACACATCAAAGAGTAACATGAGGTTGTTGTTGTGACACTGGACGGTAGAGAGTCTGAATCCCCGTCCCAGGCGCAAATCCTCATGGAGGCTTCTGAGGAGGTCAAAGATGGCCAATCTGTCAATCCCAGCTCCATAACGGGGGTCTATGGAATGAAGCCGCGAGCATTGCGCACTGATCCAGGACAGCTTTCACCTGGCTTGATGAATCCGTGTCTTCTCATCCTGGATGGCTTTTAGTGCGACCCATGAAGCCTGGACACACATGTTGTGGATTGGTTGAACGCTGAAGGCTTAGTGACTCATCTTGGATGACGCAATCCTACTTTGGTGCAAGGGGGCCCAGACAGCAACATCATCAAGAGCCAGTAATGGACTCCACAGTGTAGCACTCGTTCGCTCGCCCTCCCTCTCCCATTTTATTTTGTAGAGTCAGATTCTGAAGTCGATTTCACTTTGATTTTCAGAGTGATGACACCCTGGAAAAACTCTCCATCATTATAAACTCTCCATCATTTATTCTCTATTCAGGTTGGAGGGGTGCAGTTTGTCAGAGCTCAGCTGTGATTGGCTGCTCTCAGCTCTGAAGTCCAACCCCTCCCACCTCAGAGAGCTGCACCTGAGTTGGAACCAGCTGCAGGATTCATCAGTGAAGGAACTGAGTGGTTTTCTGCAGAGTCCAGACTGTAAACTGTAAACTCTGAGTAAACTCTGTCAGTACTGGTTTGGAACCAGTGGATGATGGTTTCAGCACCAAACACAGTTCATCACACATGTTGAATAAACATTGAACTGAAGGTTGATTCATATCAAAATGACATCCAGAATATGAAAACTTCATTCTGTTCATGTTTGAAGTGAAAAAAAAAAAAAAAAAAAGGAAAAGGAAAAGGAAAAACAGGTCATCAGTGGTCATGTGACCAAACATCATTTCAACACACATTAGCTTTGGACTGAGGATTTAATTTCAAGGTGACATTTTCTGTAGTGTCAGATTCTGAAGTCAACATTTCACTTTGATTTTCAGAGTGATGACACCCTGGAAAAACTCTCCATCATTATAAACTCTCCATCATTTATTCTCTATTCAGGTTGATTGACTGCAGTTTGTCAGAGCTCAGCTGTGATTGGCTGCTCTCAGCTCTGAAGTCCAACCCCTCCCACCTCAGAGAGCTGGACCTGAGTAGGAACCAGCTGAAGGAATCATCAGTGAAGCCACTGATGGATCTTGTCTACAGCAGTGACCATCAACTGGAGAGTGTGAGGTTAGTACTGGTTTGGAACCATTGGATGATGGTTTCAGCACCAAAGCCAGTTGATCCCACAGCAGAGGTCCAGTGTTCCCAGTCACAGTGTGAGAGGAGGATGGTGACGTCCAGCTGCTCCTCATTCATCCAACATCTGCTGCCAAACTGCTTCTTCTCTCAGTTCACCACTCAATTATTGATCAGTTCATCTTCATCAGGCCTCAGTATCAGTCCAACACTCCATGGTCACATGACCTTCTGATGTTCCACACTTGACATGTGACTGAGAGTCTGCTTCTTCTCACCAGTCACTCCATCATCTCCATCAACTCTGTGATGATGCGTTCAAGGACCGTGAGTCCTGACTCCTGCTGTCTCTTCTTATCTTTGCAGGTGGTGGTGAGGATGAGGAGAGTGAAGAGGAGAGCTCCATCTACTGGTGGCTGAAAGAACTACAACCAATGGAGCCAAACAGCAAGCTGCACGCACCAACACTGTGTTGGCGTGTCACGACCTTTGACCCCAGTGCAGCCTGGTGGCTGGCGGACTGCTTCTCCCTACAAGCTGCTGTGGTTACTGGGAGAGACGTCCCAGAAGCCACTGGTGGAGCTGAATCCTCAGTGGAAGAAGCAGGACTTGGAGCAGCTGCTCAGTGAAGGCAGCAGCAACACAACCACTGCTTCTGCTCTCATCATCCACTGCTGGAACATCTCAGCATGAAGGTTCCACACATTAACAACACACTGCTCTGCTCTCACTTCAGACTTCTATAACATCTTCATTTTGGAGGTGAAAAATACTTTTCAAGAGACTTTATTTCTGCTTCATGATCTTAAATAAGGAAATCATGTGGAAAAGATAAAGTGATTCACAACACCTGTGATGGGAACTCAAATCATTATTGAATCATAAGTAAGACAAAAGAAGTTTCCCTCAAAATAATTCATGGTTTTGATGCTTGCCAGATGTTTGTGTGGAGATTTCAGAAGGACGTCAATGAATCAGAAGGAAACCAGATCATTTATTTTATGTGATTATGTTATATCATCCTAACTTTGTTACAAGCTCAAACATTATATTTCAATGATTCAATATTCTGGAGGAGGTGACTGGGTCCAGGGAAGTCTGGGGGTCTCTGCTGAGGCTGCTGCCCCCGAGACCTGACTCCGGATACGGCAGTAGAAGATGGATGGATGGATGGATGGATGGATGGATGCCAGGTGATAGAACATTTCATAAAAACAGACTCTGCATTATAACTTCTATTACACTAAAAATAACTCACTCCAATATAACTGCACTCGTCCTTCTCTCACATTACATTGGATCACAATGACCAAACAACACAACAAAGACAATGATCCAACTGTACTGCCACGTCCAGACTCAGTGTAGGTCTGTAGGCCTCTTGGACCTTCATGTGAACCACTGCGTGTTGACTGGAGGTGAAACATGGCTGACTGCTGTCCTCCTACCTGGACAATGCAATCTCACTTTCAATCTCACAGCCACTAAAAAACCTGATTGTGATTGAGAGGTCCTCAGCAGCCAATCACTGTTGGGAGTCCAGCCTTCAAACACTTCTCCTGAATCCACAGTCACATCTGTGAGCATCTGGAACTTTGGCCCTGATCCTCTACACCACACAACTTGGGATGACAGCGCCACCTACCTGGATCCTTTCAGCAGCCAGTCCATGTTCTGACCCGTTTCCACTGTGGCCTCTTGGCTCATCTGGACCGGAGTCTGGATCATCAGTGTCCAGGTTCATGGAATCTGTCAGAGTGCCGCCGTCCTGTGATGTAATGATAGAGAATCACTCTATTTATACTAATGTGCAGAACCACTAGAGTGTCATTTCTTCACTGCTGTCAGCAACAAGCATTTGGTGTCACACTGGTGTACAACACTTATGGGCTAATTAATAAGAAATGACATATTTATGAATCACCCGCAATGCCCAGATTGTTGCTGCTTATCTGCTGATATGAGCCGTCAACTGTTGCAATATAGAACCACGGGCAGGAAATTACAATTAGGGTAGAGTGTATTATAATTTAAAAGTTTACTAACGGTAGTTCTTTAAAGAATTTAGCAGGGATGGAACAGGCTAACGTGACGACGTCACTTGTAAAACGGTAGGAGCTCAACCTGCTGTCACGGTGAAAACTCTGTGTTACGTCCCGTCTAGGGGGACCGAGACGCAACGTGTGGGACACCTTCCCCCACTCCCAAGCCTCATTAATTTCTCACGGCAGTTGGCAGTTTCAACAAAAAACATTTATGAATCAGTAAATGAAATAAACAAAACAACTTAACCAGTGGGCAGCAAAGGCTTCAGGGTGGGCCCAGGCCAAAATAATAAACCAAACTCCAACTAGCTCACCTTAAGAACTAACTAAAGAAAGAAAGAGAAGCCAAATACAGAAAGGCTAACCTCCCTACATACTTAATAAACAGGAGAAAAGAGGGGACAAAGAAAATGGCAGCCCACCCCCTTTTTTTTATTAACCTCTTTCAATGAACTACAAAACATACATGGTCAAAATCCATATTATTATTGTTGTTGTGTTTTTTTTTAATGCTCATACAAAACAAAAAAAGTGGAGGGAGAGTTGTCTGAATTGGGTTCAGTGAGGGTCACATCTACTTGTAGCGCATTATTTCCAGCAAGCTTCTCCTGTTATGACTTTTCCGTTCACTAACTTACTCAACCTTGATTGATGTGGTGGAGTGACGAGCACACAGCACGTGACCTCTACGATGAGCTTCCTCCCACGGAAGTACCATAGGAGGAGATAGGAGGAGATAGGAGGACACGGATTAAATAGTATGGCTTGTCCACCAGAAGGCTGTATTATGGTGTACGTAATATAAAACTTCGGCCCAGTTCTGCTTGTATTGCATTGTATTGGTTGGTGTTCCTGAAGTTTCATTTTTCGTCCCTTTTTATTTTTTACATCCATGTTTGTGATGAAATAGTACTGTGAATCGCTAGCTCGCATTGCATGCTGGGAAATAGCGTCACTCAAGGAAGTTTTCGCTTCGCTGACACGGTCCTGGAGGGAAGTGGGTTTTAGTGCACTGGAACGGGATGACTGTGTTTAATCAAGCAGTACAAACCTGATTAATTGTCTTAATACTTCACTTCGAATGGCCATATTGTTTCGGAATTCAGAAATTAATTCAGAATTAGATGACAACTTCTTCACAATATTTGCAACTATTCAATTTGACCAGCAGGTGTCAGTAGAAGACGAAATTTCATGTTGACTATTTCCGAATGGAAGTGCTCTCTTGACGTTGGATTTTTCTATATATATATATATATATATATATATATATATATATATATATATATATATATATATATATATATATATATATATATATATACATATATATATATATATATGTATATACACTTTTACACCGTCCGTCAAGAGAGCACTTCCATTAGGAAATAGTCAACATGAAATTTCGTCTTCTACCTACACCTGCTGGTGTATATATGTAGCAGCAGCAGGTGTCAGTAGAAGACGAAATTTCATGTTGACTATTTCCGAATGGAAGTGCTCTCTTGACGTTGGATTTTTCTATATATATATATATATATATATATATACATCTGCAATTCATATTTTAACGGTTTATATAGACCCCTCAGGCTCCATTCAAAATGGGGGTCATTGTAGGAGAGTTGCAGTCAACTGAGATTTGGAGAGAGTTTGGATTACTAGATTTTTGATAGCGTTTATAGTTTGGAGTGTTTGAGACTAGATAGCGTTTAGTTTGGAGATATTTTTGAGAGCTTAGGGAGAGAGTGAGGAGAGGAGAGGTGATAGGATGGAGCCCCCTGTCCTGTACATCAATGTCCATGTTACACAAGCATCTATGCCAGGGGTGCCCATTATGTCCATCGCGATCTACTGGTCAATTGCGAAGGGAGTTTGGGTCTATCGCATGGAGAGAGAGAGGGAGAGAGAGTGTGAGTGTGAGAGAGAGAGAGAGAGAGAGAGAGAGAGAGATCCGCGTCAATTACAGCAGGTAGAATCGTTCAGGCAGGATTAGAAAACACGGTGGATCTGGTTGATTTTGATCATAATGTACAATGTGCTGGATTCTGTTCTTATATGTGCTGTGCTTTACAGTGAAACGTAAATGTGACGTATCGGCTTCGGCACCATTCAGATCAAATAAAGACCAGAGAGGGACAGGAAAAAGAGTTTCGCTGTTGTTTTACACGCAAAACTAACGGGGTTGTCGCGTGAGCTTGCAATCCTGGCGTAAACTGATGGAGACGCCTCGCTCGGAAAATGCGCTTCAAAGTGCGCACGCACTGCAGACGCGCCGGAGATCCTGGGAGATGCTGCTGGCAAAACGTCTGCGTCACACACACACGCACACCAATTATCCCTAACCTATGCGCTGGAAAATACAAAAATATACAGCAAAACATCTTAACTTAAACACACTTTTATTGATAAAATCAAACATAGGCAGATATAACCTTAACAATTTTAAACCATGAGTTTTCTGTGCAATGATGAGCATAAATAATAATAATAATAATAATAATAAACTTTTATTTGTACAGCGCTAAATCACAGCCAAAGGCGTCTCAAAGCGCTTTATACAATCAGAGAGAACCAACCGGCCCCCCGGAGCAAGCAAGATGCGACAGTGGCTGGGAAAAACTCCCCTGTGGGAAGAAACCTAGGGCAGAACCAGACTCCAGAGGGCGATCATCTGCCTATGAGTAGTTGGGGTGAAGTATAAAGATAGAGGAGAGACAGAGAAAGAGAGAAAGGAGCAGAGTGAGCCAGGGTGGCAGACAGGACAGAGTGAAAAACAGATACACCAACCAGGCAAAACGGATATAAACACAAAGAATAGGAACTAATTCAAGGCTGCTGTCCATGTGGAGTGTAAGTGTCCATGCTTTGGAAGGCAAGAGCCTAGCTCGATGGACAATCTGCCGATAGGACTAGTCCAGGTCTTAAGCATGGTGGTGGGATGAAGCGATGACAGCAAGACCCCCAGGACAGCACAATCCAGCTCCTGGCGCAGTGGTCATCACCTGCCGGGGACACAGAGACTGCGGCAGTATCATGCATATCGAGCATACTGTACAAAGCATAATGAGAGCTTGGACAGAGTGGATAGAGTAAAAGATTGGATAGAGTAAAAGATTGATTGGGTGAGGAGAGTGATAAAGGTTCCGCCTGCACAGAGCAACGATCCCTGTAACGGGAGCGAAAGATCTCCCTCCACGGCGTAAGCCTACAGCAGCTTAACTGACAGTGGATGTAGTCTAACTATAAGCTTTAAGAAAAAGGAAAGTCTTAAGTCTACTCCTAAATAAACTAACTGTGTCTGCCCCCCTCACCGAGGCTGGAAGATGGTTCCAAAATAGAGGTGCCAGGAAACTGAAACACCTACCTCCTGATCTAACTCTAGAAATTTTTGGGATAACTAAAAGACCTGAATCCTCAGAGCGAAGGGCTCTTGGAGGATGATAAAGTTCAATGAGTTCCCTAATATAAGAAGGAGCCTGAGAATGAAGAGCTTTGTAAGTTAAAACTAGAATCTTAAATTCAATTCTAAATTTGACAGGCAGCCAATGCAAGGAAGCTAAAATTGGAGTAATATGCTGCCTCCTTCTAGTTCCGGTTAACAATCGTGCCGCGGAGTTTTGGATTAACTGTAATGTCCTAATGGATGAATTTGGGCATCCTGCTAGTACCGAGTTACAGTAATCTAGCCTAGACGTAACAAAAGCATGGATTATTTTTTCCGCATCTATGAAGGACAAAAAACTTCGAATTTTGGCAATGTTTCTTAAGTGGAAGAAAGCTGACCTCCCTACATTCTGTATATGAGAATTAAAGGTCAGGTCCTGATCAAAAGTGACTCCTAGGTTCCGCACGGTAGAACTGGGTGTAGTACCAAATAGACCACTTTGTCCATCAAAAACTCTGTCCCTACTCTCTCGCGATCCAAATATAATGACCTCAGTTTTGTCGGAATTAAGCAACAGGAAATTCTGTGTCATCCAAGTTCTGACATCACGAAGACAAGATTCCAATTTGGCCAACTGATGAGCCTCGTTTGCCTTAAAAGAAAAGTACAACTGTGTGTCATCTGCGTAAGAATGGAAACTGATGCTATGCTTTCTGATGATGTCACCAAGAGGTGACATGTAGATGTTGAAGAGGAGTGGCCCAAGTACAGATCCTTGCGGGACACCATGACTAACCCTCCTACGTTCTGACGAATGATTATGAACATGAACAAACTGAAAACGGTCAGACAAGTAAGATCCAAACCAGTCCAAGGCGCGATCCTTGATGCCGATAGTATCTTCTAATCTCCTAAGAAGAATGCTGTGGTCAACTGTATCAATGCACATGGGAACATGTTGACCCATTTAATCCTTTCTTTCTTTATCATTGGACTACAAATATATTTCTGAATGACTTTTCCTGTTTTATAGGAGGTGGATCTTTTTGACTTGCTCATTTTAAAAGTAGCTTGCATGTTGAAAAAGTGTGAGCACCCCTGATCTATGCCCTTTTCCAAGTCCCACAATCACTTTCACTGTCATCTGCCTGATTACACCCATGCCATTTTCAGAAAAAAATTGCA
Organism: Nelusetta ayraudi; assembly: GCF_046127955.1. Taxonomy (NCBI): domain Eukaryota; kingdom Metazoa; phylum Chordata; class Actinopteri; order Tetraodontiformes; family Monacanthidae; genus Nelusetta; species Nelusetta ayraudi. The sequence continues at coordinate 2,797,860 of NW_027466103.1, read as the reverse complement.
CAAACAGAATACATTCAAAAAATGTATCATACACATAGTTATCAAGTCAAGTTATTTATTTATTGTCATTGTTGAACAAAGTTAACAAAATTTGTTTGGAGCATCCCCATAACCACTGGCATCAGTACCCATAAAAATAATCATAAATAAGCGAGAAAAACAAAACAAAAATATATATATAATTTATGTACAGAAATTATTTGGTCATTCATTTTTTGCAATTCATAGTCATTCCCAACAGACATAACAGACACAAAAATTCAATGCATCACACGTGGTTCAGACACAGCTTGCCTGTGATTGTACATTTGGCCAGTAGGTGGTTTCGTGTGCACATGAAGCTTCGAGAAATGAACCGTTTCTCGAACCAGTTGGCTCAAGCGGTTCAATGCCTCATGAGGCTTCACCTCACCATCACTAGTCATGACACACAGCTTGCTGTTTGGCTCCACTTGTTGTAGTTCTGTCAGCCACCACTAGATGGAGCACTCCTCTTCAGTCTCCTCCTCATCCTCCCTCACCTCCACCTGTAGAGAGAAGAAGAGACAGCAGGAGTCAGGACTCAGGGTCCTTGAACGCATCATCACAGAGACGCTGACTGTTGATGGAGATGGTGGAGTGACTGGTGAGAAGAAGCAGACTCTCAGTCACATGTCTAGTGTGGAACATGTGAAGGTCATGTGACCATGGAGTGTTGGACTGATACTGAGGCCTGATGAAGATGAACTGATCAATAATTGGGTGGTGAACTGAGAGAAGAAGCAGTTTGGCAGCAGATGTTGGATGAATGAGGAGCAGCTGGACGTCACCATCCTCCTCTCACACTGTGACTGGGAACACTGGACCTCTGCTGTGGGATCAACTGGCTTTGGTGCTGGAACCATCATCCAATGGTTCCAAACCAGTACTGACCTCACACTCTCCAGTTGATAGTCTCTGCTGTGGACAAGATCCATTAGTGGCTTCACTCCTGAATCCTGCAGCTGGTTCCCATCCAGTTCCAGGTGTCTGAGGTGGGAGGGGTTGGACTTCAGAGCTGAGAGCAGCCAATCACAGCTGAGCTCTGACAAACTGCAGCACCACAACCTGAATAGAGAATAAATGATGAAGAGTTTATAATGATGGAGAGTTTTTCCAGGGTGTCATCACTCTGAAAATCAAAGTGAAATGTCGACTTCAGAAGCTGCAACAACACTTATATCAGTAGACTCATCAAGTTGCAAGGCAAATTTCTTACTGATAGGGATCTTGTCCAAAACCACACTTTCGATGTCTGCAGACATCTCATTAATACGTCTGGAGATTGTGTTATCTGAGAGAGGGGCTTTGGCTATTTCTTTAGCCGCTTCGGGTCCGAGCGTCTCATTTACAATGGCTTTGCAGGCGGGAAGTATTAATTGCTCTGCCACAGTGTGGGACTTTTTTGATTTAGCCACAAGTTCAGCGTAGTGTTGCCACCCGTCCCGTTTTTCCCAGAATTGTTCTCTTTTTTCACCACCAGTCCCGGGAAAAATAAAATCTCTCCCGGGACACAATTTGTCCCGTTTTTAAGGGAAAATGACAAAACCTCATTTGATTTCTGCCTGTGGTCTACTCCCGTAAAATACGCGATTGTCCCGTACTTGGCAACTAAAAAACCTGTCCCGTAATGAACTGATACAGGACGCACTTCACTTTGTGTCCCGTATATTTCGGTGACCCCCCCCCCCCCCCCCAGAGGTCCCGGATTTGTAACTCTGGTAGGTGGCAACCCTAGTTCAGCGACGTGGTAGCTAGCTTTAAGGGCTCTCTCGTTTACTTTTGCGGTTTTTCTCATGAAAGTTGCCTGTTTCTCCGTGTGTTCACGCAGGCGAACAAAATACTCCACATTTTTCTTTTGAACTGAGGGCTGTTTCGTTTGGAGATGGCGTTTAAGCTTACTTGGGACCATAGCACTGTTGGAGAGCTTTTCACCACATGCCAAGCACAACGGAGTCGGTGCCGTTGCATCTCGGGTAAAAGTAAATCCAAATGAAAGATAGCTTTCATTGTATTGCCTCACGCCAGAAACTTTGCTCGACGTCACCGTCTTTGCCTCCACTCATACTAGGGCCTTCATCTGGGTCCGGATTTTGTCCAGGGTCCAGTTCAGAATCAGCATTTTTCCTCTTCAAAAACTTATTCATCACTTTCAACCGTCGTCCCGCTATCCACAATCCACACACCTGTCGCTGCATCCATGCGTCACTAATTCGCTTGTCTCCAAGCGCAAGGCAATTAGCTACCTGCTGCTGCCACCTACTGGTATGGAAGAGTACTACATGATTACTCTGCCAGGCGCTAGACTGCACAGGCACACAAATGGGATCATTTCCCACGGCACACCTGACAATATCTCGCGGCACACAAACACTGGTTTACAGGAACGGGTACTCATCAGAAAACGCTGGCAGTGTGTTTCCCGTGTCTTACTTCCGGTATAAAGTTCGCTTCAAAATTACAACAGAAATACTACCGAAAGATTCCAGTAGGTGGCAACGACGCTCTATAAATGCTTCTCTTAATGCAACAAATAAATGAAATGACTTTCATACTTACACCAACTGCTCTTAACCTATTTATTAAACAATTTAGACTTAAAGGCTTCTTTGTTGTTTCACCTTAACAGAACACTAATAATAATAATGATAATAATAATAATAATAACAATAATAATAATAATAATAATAATAATAATAACAACAATAACAATAATAATAATAATAATAATAATAATAATAATAATAATAATAATAATAATAATAATAATAATAACAACAACAATAACAATAACAATAATAATAATAATAATAATAATAATAACAATAATAATAATAATAAT
>NW_027466103.1:2750000-2790000 GCF_046127955.1 Nelusetta ayraudi | reverse complement strand
TTTTTTTGTTTTGTATGAGCATTTAAAAAAAACAACAACATAAATAATATGGATTTTGACCATATATGTTTTGGAGTTCATTGAAAGAGGTTAATAAAAAAAATATATATATAATATATATATTATATATGTACATATATGTGCGAGTGTGTGTGTGTGTAACTTTAACTAACTTATCTATTTCTATCCATCTATCAAACTTACTATCTAGGGATCTTGATATTGTGTTGGCAGATGCATTATCACGTGTACATGTGGACTAGCTGCGAAATTCTTATTTCGGGGGAACTGAGGGTTTTCTTGTTTAGTTTTGTTTGTAGGTATGTTAATAGGGTTTGGTTCTTAAGGGAGGGGGTGTTATGACCCACGGGTGGGTCTAGGTGCCTCTATGTTTGTGTCTGTGTGTGTGTGTGAGAGTGGATGATGCCTTGCAGGTGCGGTCCTGGATGTTGGCTGCTGATTGGACGCGCCACGGCTGAGAAGGAGGAGCAGTCGAGCCAGCCTGACGGTCATCCCTCCTCCGCTCCCAAGTCTGCAGTTAGTCACTTCTGAAATGGTGTTAGAGCACGCAGCCGTAGGGGTGGGCTGCCATTTTCTTTGTCCCCTCTTTTCTCCTGTTTATTAAGTATGTAGGGAGGTTAGCCTTTCTGTATTTGGCTTCTCTTTCTTTCTTTAGTTAGTTCTTAAGGCGAGCTAGTTGGAGTTTGGTTTATTATTTTGGCCTGGGCCCACCCTGAAGCCTTTGCTGCCCACCGGTTAAGTTGTTTTGTTTCTTTCATTTACTGATTCATAAATGTTTTTGTTGAAAACCGCCAACTAAGGTGAAAAATTAATGAGGCTTGGGAGTGGGAGAAAGTGTCCCACACGTTGCGTCTCGGTCCCCCGAGACGGGACGTAACACAGAGTTTTCACCGTGACAGCAGGTTGAGCTCCTACCGTTTTACAGGTGATGTCGTCACGTTAGGCTGTTCCATCCCTGCTAAATTCTTTAAAGAACTACCGTTAGTAAACTTTTAAATTATAATACACTCTACCCTAATTGTAATTTCCTGCCCGTGGTTCTATATTGCAACAGTTGACGGCTCATATCAGCAGATAAGCAGCAACAATCTGGGCATTGCGGGTGATTCATAAATATGTCATTTCTTATTAATTAGCCCATAAGTGTTGTACACCAGTGTGACACCAAATGCTTGTTGCTGACAGCAGTGAAGAAATGACACTCTAGTGGTTCTGCACATTAGTATAAATAGAGTGATTCTCTATCATTACATCACAGGACGGCGGCACTCTGACAGATTCCATGAACCTGGACACTGATGATCCAGACTCCGGTCCAGATGACACAACAGGCCATAGTGGAAACGGGTCAGAGCATGGACTGGCTGCTGAAAGGATCCAGGTAGGTGGCGCTGTCATCCCAAGGTGTGTGGTGTGGAGGATCAGGGCCAAAGTTCCAGATGCTCACAGATGTGACTGTGGATTCAGGAGGAGTGTTTGAAGGCTGGACTCCCAACAGTGATTGGCTGCTGAGGACCTCTCAATCACAATCAGGTTTTTTAGTGGCTGTGAGATTGAAAGTGAGATTGCATTGTCCAGGTAGGAGGACAGCAGTCAGCCATGTTTCACCTCCAGTCAACACGCAGTGGTTCACATGAAGGTCCAAGAGGCCTACAGACCTACACTGAGTCTGGACGTGGCAGTACAGTTGGATCATTGTCTTTGTTGTGTTGTTTGGTCATTGTGATCCAATGTGTGTGAGAGATGCAGTTATATTGGAGTAAGTTATTTAGAGTGTAATAGAAGTTATAATGCAGAGTCTGTTTTTATGAAATGTTCTATCACCTGGCATCCATCCATCCATCCATCTTCTACTGCCGTATCCGGAGTCAGGTCTCGGGGGCAGCAGCCTCAGCAGAGACCCCCAGACTTCCCTGGACCCAGTCACCTCCTCCAGCTCCTCCAGTGGGACCCCAAGGCTTCCCAGTCCAGCCCAGAGACCTGGTCCCTCCAGCAGGGTCTCCTCCTGGTGGGACATGCCTGGAACACCTCCCCAGGGAGGCGTCCCAAACAAGACCCCGAGATGCTGGAACTCCTCCCCCTGAGGCAGGGCCTCCCCACCGACCCAGAGAGGGCAAACCACCTCATATCCAGCATTGATTTATCTGTTGGTGATTAATTATAATGTATCATTTATTTTATTTAAATTATATTATATTTTATTTCAAATTGAATTTCCAACAGCAGTGAAGTGAAAATCATGACAACAACAACAAGAGTGATAGAAGTTGTAAAGTGAAGAGGGTGAACTGACCTCAGAGTCTCCAGTTTACAGTCTGGACTCTGCAGAAAACCACTCAGCTCCTTCACTGATGAATCCTGAAGATAGTTCTCAGCCAGGTCCAACTCTCTGAGGTGGGAGGGGTTGAACTTCAGAGCTGAGAGCAGCCAATCACAGCTGATCTATGACAACCTGCACCTCTCCAACCTGAATACGGAATAAATGATGGAGAGTGTCATTCACAGTTGGGTGTGCGCGCGCACGCGCGCGTGTGTGTGTGCGTGCGTGAGTGCGTATGTGCGCATACGTGTGTGTGTGTGTGTGTGTGTGTGTGTGTGTGTGTAATTTAAAACCAGTTTTACACATTTCTAATGGAATCAAAGTGAATTCCAACAAACTCAATTCAAAGTCATGACAACAATAACTGCAGCAGTTGTAGAGTGAAGAGGGTGAACTGACCTCAGAGCCTCCAGTTTACAGTCTGGACTCTGCACAAAACCACTCAGCACCTTCACTGTTGAATCCAGAAGGCAGTTCCAACTCAGCTCCAGGTGTCTGAGTTGGGAGGGGTTGGACTTCAGAGCTGAGAGCAGCCAATCACAGCTGAGCTCTAACAAACTACATCTCCACAACCTGAATAGAGAAGAAATGATGGAGAGTTTTTCCAGGGTGTCATCACTCTGAAAATCAAAGTGAAATGTTGACTTCAGAATCTGACACTAAAGCAATCTGAAAGCTGACCACTAGATGGTAGGATTTTACACACTGTACCTTTCCACCCAATTTCATACGCTTCAAACACAAAGCAGTGACTGCAAATTGAATTTCCAACAGCAGTGAAGTGAAAATCATGACAACAACAACAAGAGTGATAGAAGTTGTAGAGTGAAGAGGGTGAACTGACCTCAGAGTCTCCAGTTTACAGTCTGGACCCTGCAGAAAACCACTCAGCTCCTTCACTGTTGAATCCTGAAGGTGGTTCCAACTCAGGTCCAAGTGTCTGCACACTGAAGCTCTGAGAGTTCACTGGATGAAGGAGAGCAGAGAGAGAAGTTGTGGTCGACATGTGAGATTCTAAAGACAGTGAAAGTGAATCAAGACTCATTAATGTCTGATCATCATCATCATCATCATCATCATCATCATCACCATCACCATCACCATCATCATGTAAATGGAGGGAAGTCCCGCGGTGGTGCAGCATGTGTTTACATCTGTGGTGCGTGGTGCCGGGACACTGCAGTGGTATGCAAACACTGTTCACCACTGGCACAGTTGATGATCATAAAGTGCCGTCCATTCTATCTGCCCTGGCAGTTTACTGCCATTTTGCTAGTTGCAGTTTACATCCCTCCCACCAACAACAGCAGTGAGAGGAACGCTGCACTCAATGAACTGTACCAGGCCATCAGTGATCAACAGACAGCAAACCCAAAAGCTTTACCATCCTCACTGGAGATTTTAGTCATGCTGACCTCAAGACTGTCCTTCCAAAAGTCCAACGCTTTGTATGTGGAGGTGTTCCGAGGGAGGAGCAGGGCTCGTGCTCATGTGTGATCAATTCCACGAGGATTGGGACTCTCAAAGGAAATGGGTGTGCGTTTGTGCGTTTGCAACATTTTGAACATCCAGATTTTTTTGTTTCAGGATGAAATCCATGTACGTTTTTGTAAATGAAGCCCCAGGTCCTCAGTGTCTCTACTACAGTGTCCTCAGTGCAGCTTCACACTCCAGTATGTTCCAGCCACTGAGTGTCAACATGTCCTGTTGTGACTGACAGTGTTGCTCTGATCTGCTGCTTCAACTCAACATGATGCTCAGTTGTGTGTAAAGTCACTGCAGCTTGGAGCTCCACTGGATCAGAGATCCTTCACTGGCGTCTCTTCGGACTCCACTGCATCTTTGATCCAACTGCTGTTTTATTGTCTGCTGCCAAATGAAGGAAGGATGTGATGTGTTTGTGTGTTCAATGTGTTGAACCAACCACTCCGGCTTGACCCGCTTTCCATCAAACAAACATTTCGGCCATTTTTTTTTCTCGACCTAAAATAGCTGCGGGTCACCTTTCAAAATAAAATAACGGCTTCAGCATCAGAATCGGATGGTCTTGGTTCCCTTTCTTGAAGAACTTGGCAGTTGTCAGCCGGAAGGCATCTTGCACTGTACCCCTGATGACGCCATTAACTTCGTCCAGCAGTGCAACGTAGGGCTCTTTCATCAGACGTTGACTGATACATGACTGAACGAATGGCTCGCGGCTTAGCGCATCAGCGACAACGTTCTTAACGCCAGGGACATACTTCAGATTGAAATCGAATACGGCAAGCTTAGCAACCCATCTTTGTTCACATGCGTCCAAACATGGCTTTGTTAAGATGTAGGACAATGGGCAATGACAATGACCAAACTTGTCACAAATGGCCCATTTTAACGCCAGGAATTCCAACCTGTGCGCTGGATAGTTAATTTGTGATCGGGACAGTGTCTTGCTGGCGAAAGCGACAGGTCGAGCAACAGTCTCACCTGGTGGCACTTGAGACAGGACTGCGCCAATGCCATCAAACGACGCATCAACAGCGAGAACGAAGGGCTCACTGAAGTTGGGGTGGGATAAGGTGACATTGCAAGCTAATTCATTCTTCAGGGTCTGGAATGATTCTTTGCATGCAGCAGTCCAGTCGCTCGCCATAAGTGCTGGTGGAGCAGATGATCGCTTTTTCACCTTCCTGCCTCTCATGGCCTTATGCTGCACCTGCCTTCCAGAGAGGAGTCTGAACAAGGGTTTTGCTTTAGCAGAGCAGTCAGCTATGAAGTGCTGATAGTAGAAGATTAGGCCCAGGAAAGAATTAATCTTCCTCCAGGAAGGGGTCACACCATCACTCTCCATCAGGTCCGCCTCTCCCACATCCATGATGGCTTTCATCTTGTCAGGGTCCTTCATCACCCCGTCCTCACAAATGACATGTCCCAGGAACCTTACTGACCTCCGCAAGAGATGACACTTCTTGGGGGCCAGTTTGAGTTTGTGACTTTTCAGACGGGAGAACACCATCTCTAGACGCTCAAGCGCCTGCTGTTCAGTTGGGGCAAAGACCATCAGGTCATCAAGATAGCAGAGCAGACTAATGAAGTTTTCATCCCCGAAGATTGACATCATCATTCGCATGAATGTTGCAGGACTGTTGGACAGACCTTGTGGCATTCTGTTGTACTAGTGGAGGCCAAAAGGTGAAGAGAAAGCTGTGTATTTTTTGTGCTCTTCATGGAGTGGCACATTGTAGAAGCCAGACCTCAAGTCCATGGTGGAGAAGAAGACATTTCCTCCAAGTGCAACCCACCGATCCTGGGGTGCCTTGGGCCAGGCCGTCGAGTCGGACCATGAACAGGACTGTTTGAAGCTGGGGAAGATCTTTGCAGGAGCACCTTCTCCAGCATGTTAATAAGGCGGTTCAGGGCATCAGGGTCAGTGGCCTGTGGCTGCAGTGGGCTCTGTTCTTCAGCAGGTGGTGCAGGTGGCGAGACAGCAGCAAGAGCATTCACTGACACCCTTTCTCTGGAAGTTCTGTTCACTGACATCATTTCAGAATGATATTCGTTCAGAATGTCTTGGACTTCACGAGCAGTCCACTTGTCTATCGTCTTCGACCTGAAGGTCATGGCGAGCTCAGTAGAAGGGCAGTTCTTTATGAACATTCGAGTCACCTCAGTGCTGGGGCTGTCCAGTGACTTTCCTTGCTCCTTCAGACGTTCAATGGCCAAGTCAACAGCGCGGTTCAGTCTAAGCCAGTAGTCAAAGGCATCCTCACCCTTCCCAGGAAGAGTGGTGTAAAAGTCTGCTAATGGGAGTGGTGAACACGGAACAGAATCAAAGTGCTTCCGCAAGAGACCATAAATGGCATCGGGGTTACAGGTGATGTTAATACCACTGTTCCTGGTCCCAAACCTGACAACATCCTTTGCTTTGCCACCAAGATGAACAAGGATCTCCTCCGCTTGTTCCTCAGGTTGCAGATTCCCCCTCTTAATGACAGCTTCCTCTGTACTGAAGTAGCGATCGTATAGTTGTTCTTTCTACAATACAAATAATATTGAAAATAAAATACATTTTTCTACAAAATACAAAAAAATGACATTCGCAATTTCAATAATTCGCTCCCTAAAGCTCCATTTTTATACACTGTAACATTCTTCCAGTTACACACACATACCTGAAACAGAATGGGACACAACCATAACTTGCTCTGTGAAACTTGGTCACCTCCTGCAGAGACAACGTGCTCCGTATGAGAGCTGTGTGCTGCTAATGGACATGCTAGCATGCTAATCGTTTTTAATAGCAATAAAAAAAAAACGAACTTTGCTAAAAAAAAAAAAAAAAAAAAAAATTAAATGAAAGACACCAGCACACATTTAAACACTGAAACACAGTTAGATGAAGCATAGCTCAACTTATTGCATTAATTTCTGTCTCAGCAGGGAGGAGACCGTCTCACCTGCTTCATGGGCTTCCTCTGTACCGAGGATCGCCCAGAATGCAAAGCGCTAACTTCAAAATAAAATACAAAATAAAATAAAAATAAAATATAAAGAGCCATGACTGTGCCCCAACCACGTTTAACATGATTGAACACAATTTATTTTGTGTGTGTGTGAGAGAGAGAGAGAGTGGATTACGCCTTGCAGGTGCGGTCCTGGATGTCGGCTGCTGATTGGACGCGCCACGGCTGAGAAGGAGGAGCAGTCGAGCCAGCCTGACGGTCGTCCCTCCTCCGCTCCCAACTCTGCAGTTAGTCACTTCTGAAATGGTGTTAGAGCACGCAGCCGTAGGTAGTGATGGCCGATCGAGGCTTTGTTGAAGCTTCGACACTTGTTTCAAAAAATGGTTCATTACTCGAGGCTTCAATGACACAGTGCTCGAGGAGGTCATCTAGTGCTCAATAAAATGAAGTGCAATAGAAACGTGTTCATTGTTTCATAGGTTGTTTGGGATTTGATTCGCCATGCATTCTTGTTGGACAACACTACATGCTTGTATGGTTCAATGCTGACACAATAAAATAAAAATGAAAAATAAAGACAATGTCTCTTTTTTGGCACGACTGATTGTAGTAGACTATAGCTCTATACTTAGCCTGACAGTTTGTGCAATGAATTATATTATATCCTAAAACAAGACTAAATAGCCCATAGTTTAAAAATATGTTCAATAGTAAGTGTTCAGTGGGCCAGATGTCAAATGTGATCTATTTAAAATGTAGAATAGATGAGCTAAATAACACATATATAATACACGATGATGGGAATTGAACCGTCGCCTCAGTCTTGCAAGTCCAAGATTGTCATAATGTACCACAAACCCAAATCACACTCCCTTTTTTCATCGAAGCTGTTTGAGTAGCATTAGCACACCGTGATTCCTCATCAACTACAGGCCTACACTTCAAATAATTATGAGAAAAATCCAACGTAAAGAGAGCACTTCCATTAGGAAATAGTCAACATGAAATTTCGTCTTCTACTGACACCTGCTGGTCAAATTGAATAGTTGCAAATATTGTGAAGAAGTTGTCATCTAATTCTAATCCTAAACAATATGGCCATTCGAAGTGAAGTATTAAGACAATTAATCAGGTTTGTACTGCTTGATTGAACACATTCATCCCGTTCCAGTGCACTAAAACCCACTTCCCTTCAGGACTGTGTCAGCGAAGCCAAAACTTCCTTGAGTGACGCTGTTTCCCAGCATGCAATGCGAGCTAGCGATTCACAATGCTATTTCATCACAAACATGGATGTAAAAAATAAAAAGGGACGAAAAATGAAACTTCAGGAACACCAACCATTGCAATACAAGCAGAACTGGGCAGAAGTTTTATATTATGTACACCATAATACAGCCTTCTGGTGGACAAGCCATACTATTTAATCCGTGTCCTCCTATGGCACTTCCGTGGGTGGAAGCTCGTCGTAGAGGTCACGTGCTGGTTGCGCATCACTCCACCGATCACCTCAGGGAAGGTCGTTGCCCTTGCAGGGTACCTGATTCAGGTGAGTATATGGAAAATATGGGTCAATGTGGTCAGTCATAACATGAGAAGCTTGCTGGCAAAAATAATGCACTACAAGTGGATGTGACACTTTTTTTTTGTTTTGTATGAGCATTTATAAAAAACAACAACATAATAATAATATGGATTTTGACCATGTATGTTTTGGAGTTCATTGAAAGAGGTTAATATATATATGTATACATATATATATATATATATATATATATATATATATATATATATATACATATATATATATGTGCGTGTGTGTAACTTTAACTAACTTATCTATTTCTATCCATTTATCAAACTTACTATCTAGGGATCTATCTACTACTAACTCTCAAAAAACTAACGGACAACCAAGAGCAACAAAACCAACCTACTGCAATTCGTATATTTTAGTGTGTGTGTGTGTGTGTGTGCGTGTGTGTGTGTGTGTGTGTGTGTGTGTGTGTGTGTGTGGGGGGGGGGGGGTTAAAATGAGCACAGTGATGGTTCCGCAGCATAAAGTGTATCTTCAGTTGTCGATTGTATGTGTGGGAGTCCCTCAGGTTCAGCCCAGCTGATTTAGTGTTCGGTGAGAGGACCCTTGCGTCTGTTAAGGGGTAAGTGGCTTTCCGATGTTAAGCGAGTAGAGAATAATGTGTTAGATTACGTAATTTTTTTTTCCGTGAACGCTTGCATCGTGCTTGTGAAACTGCTCACCAAACTCTTATCGCCAGCCAGTCTAAAATGAAGCGGCAGTTTGACAAGAAAGCTGTGGCTCGAGTTTTTGAGACAGGCGTTGTGTGTTGGTATTGTTGCCGTTACCCGGTTCCGGTTTGCAGGCTGGTTTTTCTGGTCCGTATGTCGTGGAGCGCAAACTTTCCGATACAGATTATGTAGTGCACACTCCTGATAGAAAACGATCATCCCGCGTCTGCCACGTCAAAATGTTGAAAAGTTACGCCCGGTTCACACAGGACGCGGAAGCGCCGCGAAGCGAAGCGCCGAGCGCTTCCATTCAGCGCCCATGTTAATCAATCAGTGCGTTTACATGCAGAGCTTAATCGGACTAAGCAATCATTCGGTTTTCTTGTCCAATCGGAGTTCTCACCTTGGTCCCCGTATACATGCAGTTGAGAAATTCAAATTATTGACGGGTCCTCCTCCCAACACTAGGGGGTGGAGTGAGTCTTTTCAGCCGGTCAGCTGCTTTCGGTTGACATATTAAATCTATTATGATATGGAACAATAGTTCATAATGTACGTGTTACTTGCTTTGCAGATAAGGTGTACCCTATTTCTTGTGCTCCTGGTTATTTTAAAAGGCAGACAAGAACGTTGTTTGCTGTTGGAGGGCTACAACAACACTTCGATGCTACGCTTTGTGCCGTCGCTACGGACCCCAAACTCTCGTTCTTGTTGGATTCGGGTTCGGAGCAGACTGGTGGGAGAGTTTGTGTACAGGTTTTGCAAAGGAACGGTGTCTTCAGTTATACACACGCTCATTAAAGTGCCGACCGTGGAGGAAGCTGGTGCCGCTGCACGCCGTTTCCAGCAGAATAACAGCGAAATTACCCAAATAAAAACAAATCAGGAAAACATCTCTTTGCTGTGCTTTACAAAGTTAAAATTCTTCTAACTTACAAAAAATGTGAACGAAAAGGTAGAAATATAAATACGAAGGAATACGTATTTGTTCAGGGGTGCGCAAAGCCGGAGCCCTGCATTTGCTGCGCTACCCTTTTTAAAAAGGTCTCCGCTGCGCGTTATTTTAATATGTCCATCTCTTTTAGAAGAGAAAGCATCACCCCGGTCTCATCCTCTCTCCAAATGTCAACATTCTTATTCGCGTTTGCCAGGTTGTTTCGCGCCATCTGTTTTGTTAGACGACGTAGTTGTGCGGTCATGAGTCGCGAGAGCGAGGTGTGGCGCATGCGCACTCGCATTGTCCAGTTAATAGTCCGATTAAGGCGTATACATGGCAGAGAAATTCTAATTCCAATTGCATTATCTGGGTGTCTCAATCGGAGTTCTCCGATTCCAATCGGAGTTCTCAAACTCCAATCATAATCGGAGGAACATGTTTACACGCACGTGAGTTCTCCGATCATAATCGGACTAAGGCAATAATTCGATTTTCTCTAGTGCCATGTAAACGCACTGAATGTAGTGGTTCAGACCAGACGCGAACAGGCGCGTGGCTCGTGCCATTCATTTCAATGGAAGCGGAAGCGCCGCGCCAACGAATTTCGCGAGCGAGGCTCCAACTGGTTCACACCAGACGCGAACAGCTCCGCGACGGTCGACAAGCGCTTCTGCTCAGCTGCACTCTTTTTTTCACTCCCACTTTTTCACTTCTTTTTTTTTTCTTTAAAAAAAAATAAAATAAAAAAAATCATTTTCGTCATCGCCCCCCCTCGCCCCGTAGCCAGCCCGCTCCATAGCTCATTTTTTTGCGTGTGTGTGTAAATAAATAGAAACACGCACTCAGGTGTCCATCTCAAGACAAGACCTCTTTCATAATGATCATTGACCGGCATCTCTAGGATCAAACAGACGTATTTTGATCAAGTCTTCCTCTGTGTGTGTGTGTGTGTGTGTGTGTGTGTGTTTAATCTCTCTCGCACTCTGATACAATGTACTGACAAATATAACATACAAATATGATATATGATCGAATTTGTCATTGGGTTTTTATTTTGAAATTAGTTTATTTTGAAAATTCACCGGATTTTCTCGTTTTTATTGAGCGACTTCCTGTACTATTGACGAGGATCGCTCGCGGCTCGCGCACGAAATAGAGCAGACGCCGAAACAACAAATGCATGCCGCGAGCCGCGCAACCACCACATTGATTAACGTGGGCGCCGAATGGAAGCGCTCGGCGGCGCTTCGCTTCCACGTCCAGTGAACTGACGTTAAATGCATGGCGCGATCCGCGAGGGGAGCCGCGCGCCTGTTCGCGTCTGGTGTGAACTACTACATTGCTTAACATGGGCGCCGAATGGAAGCGCTCGGCACTTTGCGGCGCTTTGTGGCGCTTCCGCGTCCAGTGTGAACCGAGCGTTACGTCGCTAGGAAAAATGTGTCACCTGAGCCTCCGCCCCCTCCGTGCCCATTGGCGGAGGGAGGGCTCATGAAAAAAAAAGAAAAAAATCGGTGTTCATTCGGCGCGCCTGGGAAACTCTGAAATTATGAATAACTTAAGCTTGTTTTTGTCCCATTTGCCTGCATCAGCCCGTCATGATATTGTTAAATTAATTGAGAGCCACCCACTATTGTTTTCTGACCACCCCCGCCATACGTCAGTTTTGCACCATGACATAGAAGTAGAGGGACATGCCACAAGTAAGCAGCACGCACACAGAGTCCAGTCTGGGAAGTTAAGAAAGAAGCTTTGGCTCTCCTTCTGACAATGCCCATCTTGATGTTAATTTGGGGTCAGGTTTTTACAGACTATAATGCCCTCGTGGTCCTGAATAGGATGCGCAATCAAACCAGCCGTACATGCGGTGGTCTCTGCTCCTGCAAGACTTCAATCTCCAGATTTGCCACAGGAAGGGGGGTTGATAATGTGTTGGCAGATGCGTTATCACGTGTACATGTGGACTAGCTGCGGAATTCTTATTTCAGGGGAACTGAGGTTTTTCTTGTTTAGTTTTGTTTGTAGGTATGTTAATAGGGTTTAGTTCTTAAGAGAGGGGGTGTTATGACCCACAGGTGGGTCTAGGTGCCTCTATCTAAATAACTATTACCAATTTTAAACGTTTAGTTTTTTACTACTACACAAATGTAAAGTCAAACAACATACGCTTACAGAAACTCACACAACAAAATATAAATTAAAATGTGTAAAACAAAAAGAAAAAAAATCAGCATTCAGATAACAGTTTTGTCCTTTAGTGAAGATTGACAATGAGAAAAACCAAGAGCCTCATCTTTGTGCGGCTGATCCTGTTTCTTCTCTCTGTAAATATCTGCCCTGTTTTGGAGAAGATTCTCTCTGAGGGGACTGATGTTGCTACAATGCACAGTCTCCATGCCATCACATGTGTAAGGCGTCGGTAAATTGAAGCCTGCAGTTTGCAGTTGCAGCTGTTGCACGACAAAACGGGTCAACCAACCCGACAAACGACCCGGGTGATAATCGGCTCCGATCGGCTTGCGATGGAATTGGGACACCCAGGACAACACCACCTTTTTTTTACCTGCCGCACGGAATGGCGTTGAGCGCAACGTACGCTAAATCATAATATCGCGCCAGTCAAGGTCATATCGCGGGCCTGTCCCGCTCACCAGATATCCAAGAAGGTTGGTGAGGGCTGAGCGGGCAAAACCTTTGGTGACTAAGTACCGAAGGGGTGAATTTTTTCTCTACCTTTTTGCGCCTGATTAAAAAAAGGGGGCACAGGGACGCCTGTGCAGCTACAAGTAATAAGTCAAGACAGGGATGGGGAAGAACCAGAGCAAAGTGGCTGCTGCAGTTCCTCAGGGGGGACAAATTGTGGACGACATTCGGAAAAAATACGGTCCAGATTGTCTTGATATGTTGGATGTTTGGGTTGAAAAGTATGGTTTCCCAGAGGGGGGATCACTGAGTATGGAGGAATTGAGAAACCTCCGGGATAAACTGAATATAGCCGAGGGAAAGGTTACAAAAAAGAAAAACCCAAACAGGTGGGAGATTCAAATCATCAAAGATCATGAAAGGTGTTTTTCATTCTGGAAACCTGAAGCAGAGGTCAGGGACAGGAAACAAGTAAAGAAACGTGTGAACAGCGCTGGGCGCTGGAGCACAGGGGTGACAGAGATAACGGCAGAGGGTGCACACACTCACACACACTCCCCAGAGGAGGGAGAAAAGGAGCCACTCA
Source organism: Nelusetta ayraudi (assembly GCF_046127955.1). Lineage (NCBI taxonomy): Eukaryota > Metazoa > Chordata > Actinopteri > Tetraodontiformes > Monacanthidae > Nelusetta > Nelusetta ayraudi. The sequence goes on along the minus strand of NW_027466103.1, from coordinate 2,776,807 downwards.
CACACGAGCATTCAAATGCACCAAATCGTCTGTATCCTTCTCTTACAGGCCCGAGGGACCCTCTCCCGGACCTGCCTGTCTTCCCTCCTCCCGCCTGCCCTCATCCAACGCTACCACCGTACAACCCTGCGCACTCCAGCACCGACGCCGCAGCGTCGCCACGTTCATCAGGACTGCCGTCAACCAAACGGCCAGCCTCATCACTGCTTTCAGACAAGGGCTGCTCCCCCAGATCGCCAAAGCAGTTAACACAAGCTGCTGCGTGGGGATTGAAGATGCCCGGCTGACAGAGGTCCGACGTCATGCAGTGCACGCTGAGAGGCTTCTGCAGGAGGCCAGCGATGCAGAGGACAAGAAGATAAAGCGTGCCTCCCTCACCATGATGAAGCACCTCAGTGACACGGCGAGACGGCCCTACAGGAACAACGACAACCGACGAAGGGCGACTAGCGGAGACAGAGGCGAAAAGGGGGCGTGCCACATCTGCGGCCGCATGGGTCACTGGGCCAGAGAATGCCCTGACAAAGGAAGACACCGCGGGCACAACCATGCCCACCGCAGCCAAGAGAGTGATCGCGAGGACCGGAAAAGAGGATCCAGAGGGGACCAGGACGTGTTTATGTAGCATAATTGTGGCAAAGCACTGTTCCTGCTTTTGTTGTGGTTTGTGGCGTGTGTGAGAGTGATCAGTGAGCAGGGTGCAGTTACCCACTTCTACCAGTGGAGGTCGTGTTCGCCCCGGGGAATAACGCTAGAGAGGTCTCTCAAGTGGCTCGTGAGACCTATGTGGAGCGAACCGTCGTAGCGGACGTTAACGTGTGTGTTATCTGTTGTGCTTCCACAGGTGAGAAGGGGAAAGGGTTGAAAATAAGAGCAAATGTATGTGTGGCTGTTTCGTAATTGAAGTCTGAGATGGAGGGTATGTGAGTTAAATTTACGTTTTGAATGTGTCGTCTCTGAGTGATTACCTAGCGAAGAGGAAACAACGGCTAGCCCGTTGCTAGGTTACCAGGAGGCAGGGTTGACGCTCGGTTACGTTAGTGTTCGTTTAACGTTATGGGATGTTTATTCAGTAGAAATGTGAATATTTAAACGTATACGAGTAAGATTGAATGTGGGAAACGACATGATTAATAAGTTCAAGTCGAAGTCGGGTATGGATCTGTGTTTTGAAATGTAAAAAGTAGATAACGCTCGAGAGGAAGTCTCTCAAGTGGCTCGTGAGACCTATGCGGAGCGAACCGTAGTAGCGGACGTTAACATGTGTGTTGTCTGTTGTGCTTCCACAGAAAACCAAAATAAAAGCTTCTAAAGAAACAAAGAAAAACAAAAATAAATGTGTCTTCGCAACATTACCACGCTACATTTACGTTTGACTATCTGCTTTAATATAAAACCGCAAAAAATGTGTTTTATAATTTTCTTTATATAATCTACAAACGTATTTGTATGATCCAGGGAAAACTCCATGTTTGTTTGCGAAACTCATTGGAAGAATGAAGAAAATCTGTTCGATTGTTATTGTCATGAACATGAATCACAAAACATATATATATATATATATATATATATATATATATATATATATATATATATATATATATATATATATATATATATATATATATATTTTTTTTTTTTTTTTTTTTTTTTTTTTTTTTTCATGTGTCACTTTAACAGAGACAACACCATCTGTAATTACTATGTTTGGTTGCATTTCCCTGGCAGGCAAAGATAGATGGAAGAGACATCCTTCTGGGTGGAAAATGGGACTGGCTTTTCTGTGGATGGTGGAGGCTCGCTGGGCTCATCAATCCGTCCATCCATTCACCTTGTTCGTCTCATCCTGACTGCAGCACGCCACTGTGGAGGCTTGACATAACACACATTAGATTAATAACAGAAAAGCAAAATGTGACTGATGGTGTATTATTTAGTGTGCTTCAGTTATAATTCTCATAATAATGACTGTTTTGCTGGCTTCACACAATATATATAATTGGCCTGTCTTAGTTAAAAGCCCACTCACCACAACAAGGTGCAGACCAAGAGTGGGAACACAAACACAGACCAGAAACGAACAGGACAAATCCAGACACGAATACAAAAAACACAAACACAAATAACACTAGTTTCACTTTGACCACTATCTTTTTTCACAAGAACTTTTATTTCTTTACAAATTGAACCTTAGATTGTGTCACAACAAACTAAATAAACCCTTGAAACAGCCAACAAAACATGAAATAACACTTCATCAATATTATAATGAGTATCCTCATAAATGATTTCAAGATAACTTTCAACATTTTCTTACAAATTTTTTTTTACGTCTGCCGTAGTGATTTTCAAGTTTTTTTTCATGTGAATATTTTAACATTGAACATGTTAACTGAACAGTCAATGTAAAATCCCTTCATTGTTGCTCTGACCTCTTCATCATTTGTGACCTCTTCATCATTGGTGATCTGTACATCATTTGTGACCTCTACATCTACATCAGACACAGTATGGCTGTCACATGGTTCCTGAATCACGAGAAAACTGTCTTCTTCCAAGATCTCTGACACCTCTTTACATTTTTTAGAATATGTGTGGTCAAAGATTTGATCAAAATCACGTGTGTGTGTGGGTGTGTGTGTGACTCACTTACCTTTTGTTTGGTAGACATGCTCTTACCTGATTTGAAGAAACTAAAAATGGTTGGGACAGCTGTTGAAGTTAGGCACTTTCTCTCACCACGCAAAATGAAAGATTTCTCCTCAAAGTGAAGAGCACACAGCCTGGAGTTGTCATTGGGTGTCCAGTTTTTTCTTCTCACATTTTCCACCCATTTGTGCAACCTTTTTCTGTCCCCAAAAGGAAAGCTGTAAAAAGCAAAACATTCCAAAAATAAATGTACAATATTTTTTTTTGTGTAATTTTACTTAAAATTGGGTATGCAAACATATTTAACTAATTTAAACTTAAACACAATGCAGACAGTTGTGCAGAAAGTTTAGTGCTAGCTAAAATATCGGGCACACAGACGTACTTATTATGTATACATTTCTTTCCATTGTAACAGGTCACTACAAGATCTGCAATCCATTACCTAGAATTGGTTTTCCTTAAACTGATGTACAGGATTACTAATCTGACTTTGATGGGCAAATTTGACAACAGAATACAATTATGAAGCACTAAAACACAGGACCACAAAACAATTAAATGCATGATGAAATAATGATATGCTTTGTTAAATGAAATAAAAGCGCTGCCGCCTCACAGCAAGAAGGTCGTGGGTTCGATTCCGGGGCCAGGACCTGGGACCTTTCTGTGTGAAGTTTGCATGTTCTCCCTGTGTCTGCGTGGGTTCTCTCCGGGTTCTCCGGCTTCCTCCCACACTCCAAAAACATGCATGTGAGGTCAATTGAACGTTCTAAATTGTCCGTAGGTGTGCATGTGAGTGTGAATGGTTGTTTGTCTCTATGTGGCCCTGCGATGAACTGGCGACTTGTCCAGGGTGTCACCCTGCCTTCGCCCTAAGACAGCTGGGATAGGCTCCAGCAGACCCCCGTGACCCTGAATAGGAATAAGCGGGTATAGAAGATGAATGAATGAATGAATGAAATCTTTATTGAATGAATGACACATTTTATTTCACTCGTGGTTTATGTAATTATTATTTTTTGCTCCATAGCTTTCATGATTCAGCATTACATGTTAAGAGTGATGAATTGCATGAAAAGAGAGAGCACTCACTGATAAATTAACATGGTATACTGTTTAATTCCATGAGGACGACAAAATATTTGCAAATTTGTGTTAGCTACACACATCGACAGGTGCAAGAGAAAGGGAGGAACTTTCAAGATCGTTGAGTTTTTATTTTTTATTTTTTTTAGTTCTGATGAAATAAATAGACCAATCATTTTATTACTTTGTCTGCTTTCCAAAGAGGTTATTAATTTAAAAAAATATGTGTGGCAGTGCTGTTATGGTCCATAGAGAGTTGCTTCAAAGAATTATAATTTATTATTCAGTGGCACATTGCTCACTTGTTTAATACACAAATAATAGTATATTATTATAATAATACTATTTTATTAATATAATAATAATAATAATAATAATAATAATAATAATAATAATAATAATAATAATCATTATTATTGATACAATTTTGAAACAACAATCGTCAGTTGTTCCGTAAAAAATACATTCATTTCCATGTTGAATTTTGTACTGTTCGTTAGCGCGCACGTCTGTCAGTGACGATCTCCACACTGACACAACTGCGCATGCTCTATTATCCCATCAATGCGGAAGTCAAAAGGTTTTTGGGAGCCATGCGCTGGGTGAGCAACTTCATTGAAAGGAATGGGACGCCATCTTGGACTCTGGGGGCTTGCCGCACTGTCACGCAGGTTGTGACGTAGCGGGCCGGCGACGCCAACAAGTATGATCTGAATGATTGATAGCTACCATTCGTTCCCGTTAGCGAGAGGATTAAAAACAAACAGACACCATAATGGCATCAAAATGGACTTATCCCAGCGGTGCGGAAAAACGGAAGGAAAAGAAAACTGATCAAGAAAAACTTGCAAAGGGGAAAGCTAAGTTATTTGTTTGTGATGTGGGCTGGAGAGGTGGAGGTGAAACGCTGTTGCCCCCCCCGCCCCCCCAAGTTTGTTTATTTGTCCTGCTAGCCAGCTAGCTAGCGTCGGATAAATGTTAGCTGGCTGGCTAATATTTGTTCGTCATGAATCAGCGTTTTTGTTTGTTTTATGAAAGTTGACCATGTCAAGTTGGCCTATCCTGCCATGGGAATGACTGATTGACTCCACACCCGTTCATTCACATTCTAACAGGGAGGGAGGGAGGGAGGGCATGTTGTAGTTGTTGTAGTCAGTCCCCTGTTATTGTTCAGTGGAAGTTGTCTCTCACATATTTGACTCTTAATGTTATTTTAGCCTTAACTTAGGATGAATTTACTAAGCTTAGTTTGTATTTTGTAGGCCCTTCATTAGAAATGTGCTACTGTTTTATAATTCAAAGAAATATTTTATGGAAATACTTTTTTTGGCATGGTGTTGACTATTTTAGACTATTGTGGTAGTGGGTCATTTATCTTAGTTTTATTACTTTAACTAGTACAGTGTGTAAAGTAATGCCAAAAACTCTTAAAAGTGACAGTTTTGTAATTGGGTAAAAGCTTTAAAGGGACACTGCAATCATAATGTTTAATTTAAAAACAAATAAATTTTTAATTTTCCTATATTACTGCAACATCACTGTAATAATAAAATAGGAAAATGTGCTTCTGATCTGTTTTGCTTGATGATCTAGTGAGCTTTGTCTCTGCAGGAGCAATTCTAAAATATGTTGGCGCTGCAGACATTGAGCCCGAGGGATCCTCCGAACATCCTGACCAGGAAGCTCCAGGACCAACACATTCCTCAGAACCTCCTTCTGTCCAGGTGAATAATGTGTGTTATTCTTAGTAGCTAAGCTGATAAGTGTGGGACGAAGCTAAGGCACTTAAGCATTATTTTAATTGTTGGTTTGCTTTTTAGTGTTGCACTTGTTGGTTTGTTGGATTTTCTTATTTAAAGTAAGCATTTTTTTTTTATGAATACTCAATCTGTTGTATTTATTGACATATAGACGATTCTTTTCCTAGTATTATAGTGTTTGTTTGTTTTTAAATCAGTTTAACTTGCCTGAGTTGCTCAATTGAAGATGTTTAATTTTACCTGTCGCCTGTTTTGCTCACGAGGTGTAATAGATTGTGGAATCTTAGTAGACCTTAGTAGACGCACGCTGCTGAGAGTGGCAGCGATCAGCTCCGATGACCGTGGTGCTTGTAAATAAGGCAAATGCGCCATCTAGTGGGACGCAACATGTTTACTCGTGTTGGAGCAATGACAAGTACTACTAACAAAACAAAAGATGCACAGGGTAAAAAAATAATCATAAACTCAAGCCCAACAAAGATAACAGATGGGCATAACTGTACTTAGTAATGATTACTAGTACTAACAACATTTGTATATTTTACTTTCAACTCGAATTTGAACTATTCATCCCCTTTTTTCAGCAGCCATTAACACTAATAAATTAAATTAAATCAAAACAATAAATTAAAGCTGCAAGCAGCGTTTGCGGGACTGAGCCGCTGTGGCCGACGCGATGCCCGATGACCCCCGATGACGCCTGACCCCTGTCGACGCCCGCAATTGACCCCCGTCCTCTGCCGACGCCCGGCGACATCTGCTGAAAGAAGTCTATGCAAATGATGCAGATTTCTTACCTCCATTTTTTTTTTTGGAGGATGCTGTCAAATGTAAAATATTGGCCTTGATGAGACAAACACGTAGGTATTTGAATGACGTCTGTAGCACTTTTCTAAAGGAAACTGCAGGCATTTGTGTGTTGACAAAGAGGGAGAAGAGGTCTAATCATCATATGCCTGTGTATGCAAATGATGCATATTTTTGACCTGCATTTTTTTTTAAGTGGCTGTCAAATGTAAAATATAGGTCTTGATGAGACAAACACATGGATGTTTGAATGACGTCTGTAGCACTTTTGTAAAGGAAACTGCAGCCATTTACAGTATAGTGTGTGTGTGTGTGTGTGTGTGTGTGGAAGTAGGGATGTGCGATACCACTATTTTTCCTTTCGATACGATACCAGGTGATACCAAGGCTAGTATCCCGATACCAATACAGATACCGATACTTTTAGATGTCCAACTTGCGTATATGAAAATGATGACTTTTACAACGAAAACTCATGAATGTTATTATAAAAAATGTATTTTATACCTATGTATAAGAATTAAACAAAATGCCAAATATCAGACTTTGTTTTAATTTTAATCAGAGAAATCAAATCAACAGGTCAACTGAAAATCTGAGCAAATCTCTCTCAAAAAAGAGAAAATAAGAACAGCTGCTCTCAATTCAATATAATTCTTTTTGGACCAGACAGAGTGGTCTTCAGGTTAGAACTTGACAGAATATGTCTGTCTCTTTGGGAGTCATCTATGAAAAATTTAAATATTCTTGATGTAAAAGGAAGTCTTTTTATGGGAAGTATAACTCACATACCACCACAAATAGACTAAATAGCAACTGTTTTACTTGAAATGTGCCATTTAAGTAATTTAATTGAAACTGAAGGCCCTCAAGTCCTGTCTGGTCTGTCGGGCCTCCTACTGTGACTCTCACCTCCAGCCTCATCGTGATGCTGCTCCCCTACAGAGACACAAGCTGGTGGAACCCAGCCAGCAGCTCCAGGAGAACATCTGCCCTCGTCATGATGAGGTGATGAAGATGTTCTGCCGCACTGATCAGAAGATCATCTGTGCTTTATGCTGTATGGATGAACATAAAGGTCATCAGACAGTGTCAGCAGCAGTACAGAGGCCTGGGAGGCAGACAGAGCTGGAGGAGACCAGGCAGAAGATCCAGCAGAAGATCCAGCACACAGAGGAAGACCTGAAGGGGGTGGAGTCCATCAACGGCTCTGCTGATAAAGCAGTGAAGGACAGCGAGAAGATCCTCACCCAGATGATCCGTCTGCTGGAGAAAAGACGCTCTGAGGTGCAGCAGCAGGTCAGATCCACACAGGGGGCAGCAGTGAGTGGAGTCAAAGAGCTTGAGAAGAAGCTGGAGCAGGAGATGATGGAGCTGAAGAGGAGAGACGCTGAGCTGGAGAAGATCTCACACACACTGGACCACAGCCAGTTTCTCCACAGGTTCTCCTCACTGCCAGCACTCAGTCCGTCTCCAGACTCCTCCAGCCTGGAGATCCGTCCTCTGAGATACTTTGAGGACGTGGCAGCAGCTGGACCAAGCTGAGAGATGAAATACAGCAAGTTCTGCACAGTGCACAAACGTCTGTTATTATCTGAGGAGAACAGAAAAGTGACATTCATGGAGGAAGTTCAGTCTTATTGTGATCATCCAGACAGATTCACTGACAAGAAGCAGGTCCTGAGTAGAGAAGGTGTGACTGGACGATGTTACTGGGAGGTTGAGTGGAGAAGGGGGAGGGACTTCTGTGGTTTATTTTAGGGGGTTGGTGCAGCAGTGGCCTACAGGAACATTGGCAGAGCAGGAAGGTCAGAGGAAAGTAGATTTGGATTCAATTGCTGTGTCTCAATTCAGGTTCTGCATCCTTGAAGTGCGCATTTTGAAAGGAAGTTGCGTCATCGCACTGCGCGAAGGCTTGTCCCAATTCCCGAGGGTGTTTAGGACGCTCAAAATGCGCACTCGTAAATACGCACTCGTTTTTGGCCGATTCCAAGGATACACCGCTACTATCCTTTGCGTACTTGGGTATCCCATGATGCTTTGCGTGCTGCTGCAAAGCATCGTGGGATCCTGGGAAGTCAGCTGAAATTAGTAAATCTAAATATTGACGTTTCACATAAAGTATCCAGTTTTTAACGTAGGATTTTATTTATTTGAACATTCAACGGCATCGTTACATGGCTAACCAATGGTTAGCGTGATACTATAGAAACGTCACTTCCGGGGTTGGCCAGCCAGAGGGAACGGCGGTGACGAAACGAGGAAATACGCCGAAGGCTAGACCGTCCCGAGTGGTTACCGGGGAGGCGGGGTTTGGTTCGTCCTTCTAGGCTGGGAACTCTAAGAACGCTTCCTTCAGACGGAGGACACTCGGCCTCAAGGGTGCAGAACCTGAATTGAAACACAGCAAATGACAAATCCTGGAGTTTATATTGTTACCCAGGTGAATATTGGTTTCGTCACAACAACATCAGTACTCGTGTCTCAGGTCCTCGGTCCTCCAGAGTGCGAGTGTACCTGGACCACAGAGCAGGTCTTCTGTCCTTCTACAGCGTCTCTGGAACCATGGAGCTCCTCCACAGAGTCCAGACCTCCTTCACTCAGCCGCTACATGTTGGACTTTATGTGCCTTCAGGTTCTTCAGCTGAGTTGATGAAAGTGTGACTTAAGTCGTCAGAGAGACTCTGAGCTGAATTCTCACCTTTGATTCTTCTTCTGTCTTCACATTTGTTACCCAGTGTCTCCGGCTGTCAATCACAGGGTGGGCGGGGCCTGGACGCCACTTCCTGTTGGTGCTCCTGGTGACTGTTGTCCACCTGCTGGATGTTTGTGCCACGTTCTTTCTCTTCCTCTGCAGCCCATTCATCCCGCAGATTAATAATGTGTCATTAGTCCACATGACAACTTTATTACTGTGGAAACACAGCTGAGGTCTGTTTCCACTCTGGACCTTTCCACCCTGACCTTTGACCTTTCAATCCATCTGATCAACCTTCTGACTGTTGATCCGTTTGTCAACAATCAGATGAATGCATGTAAATATTGTGAGAGAATTTTGTCTTTTGATTCCGCTCAATGTGACAACAGTCAATCAATAAGTCATGAAATATACCATCAGTCTATACTGCATAACAATGTCAAGTCAATGATCAACTGTTGAATTGAAGCAATAAAGCAACAAGACAATCCAGATAAAGTCTCTGCTTGTTGGTAGATTTCTCTTCTGTCAAGATCTCCATGTATTCACCACAGACATTTAGAAAGTCAACACCATGAAGACAAGATCAAAGTTTCAAAAGCACATCAGTCAATGTGGGAAACAGCTGATATTTATCTGGCACACACACACACACACACACACACACACACACACACACACACACACACACACACACACACACACACACACACACCACTATTTTACAGAACAAGTAGAGAACGGGTACTTTACTGACTCAGTCTATTTACTTTATTGCATCATAACCAATGTTCCCTCTAAGCTGCTTGCTTGCGCAATCGCGCACTACTTTCACATTCTCAGCGCACAAGGAAATCTACGTAGCACATAAAATAAAATTCAACAGAAACGTATTAATTAATAATTTTAGAGCTTTTATTAGGCGGCGCACCGCTACGCCTTCAGAATGATGATTTTTTTTTTTTTTTTATTCCAGCTGCACCGTATGAGTCCAAAAGGCAGAGAAAGTTTCCAGGCTTTCACAGCCAAGCGGTGAACGCACAACCATCACGCACACACAGCACCACCTGCCGATGAACGGGCACCCGCAACCAGGGTTCTTCCTCCGTCTGCGCTAATGTCCAAGCCCAGTGCACCCGCTTTAAACCCCACCACCACGCGCCAGAAGCTTTTTAAAACATTCAGCAATGAATGCCCATTGCCCACCTCTGGGAATGCGAGCCGAAATGCCAAGAACTGCGGAGGACAGAGTTCTCAGCGTGGACACTGGGGTTGCCGGAGCGGCGGAGTGGAGACAAAGTCAAGTGCGTCCCGTCTCAGTTCATTACGGGACAGCTTTTTTAGTTGCCAAATACGGGACAATCGCGTATTTGAGCACGGAAACGACGCAAAGTCACAAACACAAATACAAGTTTAAAACGGTACAAAAAAAGGATCGTGGTGCAAACGCAAAAAAACAAAACAAAAAAACAACACGCTGTAGGACATAAAAACATTCACTTCATCAGAGGAGCGATGCAAAGCAAGAAAACGCTGCATAACGCATTCCCTACACCGGAAGTAGAGTTGCTCCACGAGGAGCGCTCCCCTACAGCGAAGAACAGTCCCGACACTTCCAGTGAGAGTCGCCGCCTCCTACAGTTTCAACACCGGGACATCTCGCGGGGGTGGAGGACCTCCACCTGAATGTGGGAGTGGGTGTGTTTCCACAAAATATGTGTCTTCATGGTATTTAGCTTTTTAATGAAAGGACTCTTAAAACACTGAAAAATAAATGCAATATAGCTATTTTATCACTTACTGTAAATGTACAGGTAGGAGACATTTCCTGCTTGGCATTGCTGCCTGTCGCACTTCTTTCGGTGCCCACGGGTCAGCTGCAGGGTCATCAACCATGAACTACCATTCATTGACGTTTCGCCCCTTGTGGCGGGACAGTGACAGGGACGTTTGCCTCGTTGATTCTGTGGTTGTTGATGGGGTGAGGTGTTCTTTCCCCAACTCCTGTCCTTGTTTCGTTCTTTCTTTTATACAGTCAGGCAATCTTTGTAGATACGCTACTTTTATTGTATGGCCGCAAGTTATAACAGTGCTCATCAGGTAAAACACCCGGAAGCCAACGTCATCAACTCGCACCAGATGTCTCTGCATATTGCATGGAACTTGGCTGCCATCTAGTGGTTAACTTTCGTAACATCTCCTTTAACATATGGAAAGAAAGCAGTTGAAAATGGACAATAGTGACCGGATGAGAGTTACGTGGCCAGCAACAACAATAGCTGGCTACAGGTTAAACAGAAATGACTAGTTCACTCTCCTAAACATTAGAAAAAAATGAACAGTCCACATGAACAAAGTGGCACAGAAATAAACAAGAGATGACATTCCTTCTTCAGAAAGTTTAAACAACAAAGTCTTTGCGGTACCTCTCAGGAGGTTTTATGTTGGATCTGGTTCTGGTCTGCTTGAGGCCTAAATGTCCAGATTGGGGGACACTTGGCACATCAGTCAACACTGGAGCCCCTTCTAGTTCTGAAGCCCCTTCCCTCCTGTCACCAACTATGTGCTCGATAGTTATATTATATATACATGTATATATATATATATATATATATCTTTTTTCTATATATTTTATGTACAGATGGGGTGTATGGGCTTAAGGTGCTTGGGTGTTTCTCTTTTCGGAAACTATTTCCCCAGCTTCCGAAAACACCCTCTCGCAGGGCAAAGAGGATGCTGGTGTTGCCAGGCAGGTACTCATTTGCTAGCTTGTATAGGTTTGGGTATACAGCTTTGTGTGTCATCCAGTACACCAGAGGGTCCTGTGATAACACTGCACCTCCACTATGGCATCAGCAGTAGCATTGCTGGATGCCCTCGCTTCTTCAGCGTCCCGGTCCAACAGCTTCCACAGGTCAATGGCTGAAAATGAAACATTAGATAAAGTTAAGTCTGTACATGACAAAATACAAATAAAGTCTATTGATCCAAATTCTATAATTTTTGTACCTTGGGAAGATGCAGCTGGTTCTGGCTGTGCTCTCGAAGTAGATGGCGGCTCCTCTTCATGCGGTACATTCCGCAACAATGCCGCACACTCAGATTTTAACCGGCGCACAGCTGACTCAGCATTTTCAGGGCTTTTATTTGTTATTGTATGAATAAGTTGAGTAATACGCTTGTAACAAATGACCTTGTTCGGCGGCACGATTTCAAAATGCTCCCAGACTTGAGATCTCTTCCTGGTTGGTTCCGTTGCTGAGCAATAAGAAAGCAAACCGAAAGCAATACGAAAGCTGATCAAATCAATCCAAAAGGTATCGACCAGATAGGCAACGCATTGCGCCGTTTCATCCATTTTAAACTCAACTGAGACCTGCCAGTCTTTCAAAGCCTCGCCCACTGAACCAAACCAGCAAGCTGATTCAGTCTGAATGAAGCAGTGAAGTGGTTCAAACGTCATCAGTCACGTGATTTGAAGCAAGCTCCGGAGCAGTGCTTCAGAAAAAAAACCCTACCGAGTTGTGGGGCGTGGTTCGAAGCCCCGTGTCAGAGAGAACATCACTAGTTGTGTCTGAAAGTTCATCTAGTTCCCAGTAGTCAGAGTAGTAGAAAGGTCGCAGTTCTGGAGCTACTGCTTGTGTAGCTGTGGGCCACCCTTTCAATATGTAAGTCTGTAGTGCACAACATAGTGGATCTTTGATTGTGGCAGTTCTAATGGACTCCAGTGTAGCTGTTGAAATATTCGTGTCTGCGAGGTGGTCGACTCGTTGTAGGTCTTCGGTGGTGAGGCCCATGGCATAGATGGTGGCAGGTGTTGCCCATTCTGAAGAAGAGCTGCACCTAGGCCTGTCTCGCTGGCGTCACACTGTAGTGTGACTTCTTCCTGCAGGTTGTAGTACTTGAGTACTGGGTGGCATGTGATTAATTGCTTCACAGTGTCAACGGCAGATTCATGTTGTGATAGCCATGTCCACTCCACGTCCTTATCTGTCAGGCGTTGGAGAGGCTCGCACACATCTGAGAGATGAGGAAGAAATTTGGCAAGATAATTTACAAACCCCAGGAATCTCTGTAGCGATTTAACATCAGTGGGTGTTTGCATGTGTTGAAACGCTGCCACCTTCTCTGGGTCAGGGCGAAGGCCCTCTGTGGTGAGAAGATGTCCCATGTATTGGACACTGCATAGTTTTAGTTTCAGCTTCTTTTTATTGAGCTTTAGATTGACCTCCCTGGCCCTCTGCAGCAAGGCAGTCAGGTTTCTGTCATGGTCAGTTAGTGCCTCTTCTGAAGTGTCTCCACAGCCGTAGAGAAGAATGTCGTCTGCAATGACACTTACACAGGTCAGGCCTTGCAACACCTCATGTTGCCTGCGTTGATATTCTTCTGCAGCTGGTGTTATGCCGAAAGGCATCCTTAGCCACCCGAATCTGCCAAGCGGGGTCCAAAAGGTGGTCAGATAACTGCTCTCTTCTTCAAGTTTGACTTGCCAGTAGCCATCTTTGGCATCAAGCACGGAGAATACTTTTGCTTTTGCAATGTCTGGGAGTATCTCCTCTATTGTTGGCATCTGGTAGTGTGACCGCCGTAGAGCTTTATTGAGTGCGCTGGGATCAATGCAGGTGCGCAGCTTTCCTGGCTTTTCTATGACAACCATGTTGCTGATCCATTGTGTTGGCTCTGTGACTCTTTTGATGATGCCATTCTTCTCCATGGATCGTATGGCTTCAGTGACTTTGTGTTTGAGCGGAATGGGAATTCGTCGTGGCACCTGATGCACAGGCCTAATGTCGGGGTCCACCTCGAGGTGTAGTTCACCAGGAAGACAGCCAAGGCCTTCAAACACGTTGTTGTATTTTGAGATGATGTCCTCTGTGGTGGTTGTGAAATGCATATCTGTCCCTGTTGTGCTGCGTGAGACCGCTGTAGATGACATATCTGTGTGGTGTATGAAATAGCAAGTTGAGTCTTTTGCATGTTTTTGCAGAAAGCAGAGGCATTTGTGACGTGTGTATAACTTGAAACTTCAGGTCGTGTGTTTGTCCATCATGGTCAGCTTTGAGGTGACACAACCCAGCTAGTTTCACTTGTGACCCATCATACAGTTTAATGGTGGCTTTGCTGGCTGGTATGTCTGGATTACCATCTTGTGTGATGAGCTGTAGATCTCTGAAGCTTATGGCGTTGGTTGTGGCTCCTGTGTCCAATTGACATGTGATTGTATGGCTAGGGTCATATGATACTGGTTCAGTCATGTACGGTGTTACTTTGAGGTTGACAAGCCATTTCTCGTTTCCCTGTTCCATAGCGTTTATGTTTGATAGGAACCACACCTCTTCCATTTCTTCTTCCTCCTCTACTCTGTCTTCTCCAAGAAAGTTCACCCGTGTCTTGCGCTGGGCTTGTTTGCACACTCTTGCAGTGGCAAGTGGTTTTTCTTTCCACAGGCTTTGCAGATGACGCCAAATGCAGGGCATTTCATTCTGTCATGCACTGCTCCACAGTAACGACAGAGGTTATTATTTGGGCGTTTATCTTTGTTTGCATGTCCCATATGCTCTTTGTAATTATGCTGAGGTGCAAATGAGGGGTGCATCTCTGAGCGTTTGTCATGTGCAAAGTGTACATTCTCCTGTTCCACACCAGTTATTATCTTATTTTGAATGTGTGCTAGTTCGCTGACTCTAAACATGTCTATTGCTTTGGCAAGTGTGAGTTCTGATTCACGTAACATGAGTGCTTGTGTACTTGCATTTTTAGTCACAAGCACTAATCTGTCACGGATCAATTCATCTCGCAGGGGACCAAATTCACATTTGTCTGCTAGCTTTCTCATGTTTGCAACATATTGCTCTGTTGACTCATGTTGACTCTGCTGTGCAGTGTTAAATACGTAGCACTCGTAGATTACATTTCTGGAAGGTTCAAAGTGTTTTTGTAGTGCATCCAGATTCTTCTGTGGATTGTCTCTGTCCTCCGCTGACATGTGAAGATGTCTTTGTATTATGTGACATTCTTTGCCCATTACTGTAAGCAGGGTGGCTACTCTTACTTTTGCTTCTTTTTTGTCCAGTTCCGTTGTTATCTCATAGTTTTCCCATCGTGCTCTAAAGAATGTCCAGTTGTTATATACGTCGCCCTTCATGTCCATTGCGTCTGGTACAGGAATCGAAAAAGCCATGGTTCGTCAGGTATTAGCTTAGCAGTTTAGCTCCATTGAAAAAACGTCCAGCCTTTATAGCGCCTTGTTGTTCTGTCTTCAGCCGCGGCGTTAAGTTTCCGCTTCTGACACCATGTTTCGTTCTTTCTTTTATACAGTCATGCAATCTTTGTAGATACGCTACTTTTATTGTATGGCCGCTAGTTATAACCATAGATATATACAGAAGGCTAGATGTCTCACGGCGCAGAATCCAACGTCCACACTGGCCGCCATCTTTCCACAGTCAGGCAGTCACGGTCTGATGTAGTGAATGTGAGGGAACGTGAGTGATCTGAACAAACATTAACACTCTGATCTCGCTGAAAACTTGACGGCTTTGCACACGGTTTGCTTTCTTACAAACGTTCATAACGTAGCAATAATTCTGGATGGTTGAACATGTTGAGAGTGCAGCTTTCTATTAGAAAAAAAACACAATGGTGCTATGGCAGCCTATCTGCACAAGTTAATACGACTGAGACCACTAAGATTTTCATTTCTTAAGTTAAGTATAGCCAACAGCTATTTCAGGACAAACTAGTATTTTGTTCACATACAATATTTGTGGTGTCGGTTGTAGTTATTCGCTGAGGTGCGTTTCCTATAACGTTGCTGCTGCATGAACGCAGTCTCATCAGTTCATGCAGCAGAGACACGGTGATCAATGAACTAGAGCTGCTGATATCTCATCCCCCACCTGTTTGATTCAGAGTTGAACGGTGACAACCTGAGATTACAGTCCGTCTTTTTTCTTGTTGTGATAAAAGGGATTAGGATTGGTAGGTGTAAATAAAACAAGCAATTTGACATATGGAGAGACAGAATAGCTTTTTTTCTATATCATTTAACTTAATTCGCAAATGATTCACAATTGGATTGCTTTGCTACAGCATCATGCATTATGGTTTCTACAGGAAATCGGTGACTGAAAAAATGCCGAACTTCTGTGCCGCTTATGGATGCAGCAATCGTCGCTGTCCACAAACAAAAGCTTGTAGGATCACATTTCATCTGTAAGCTATTGTTGGAGCTGTTTGATTAATGTTACGATTTAGTGCTGGTTTGTTTAGTTTAGCGTTTAGCATATATGTTTTTATTAAATACGGGTGTGTGCGTGTGTTTGCTATTTTCACATGAAAGTCGATGGTTATAAATCATTAATAAGTATGCAGTATCATAACTATGCTTATAACCTTTATAACAAACCAAACCGCCCGAAATTCGGTTGAAAATAGAGCAATTTAGGGCTATTTAAAAGAACATGCACAATAAGAATACATAGTTATGAGTGAGAGGGGCGGAGCGAGGTGACTGTGGCAAGATGGCCGCCAGTGCGGACGTTCGATTCCATTGGCCAGCAGCGCGGATAAGACATCTCGCCTTCTGTATATATCTATGGTTATAACAGTGCTCATCAGGTAAAACAACCGGAAGCCAACGTCATCAACTCGCACTCAATGTCTCTGCATATTGCATGGAACTTGGCTGCCATCTAGTGGTTAACTCTCGTAACACTGTCCATTATGAAACATTTCGTCATCTACTCAAATCTTACAATAAAACTGTCAAACAGGCAAGAATAACCCATTTCTCCAACCTCATCACAAACAATAGCAAAAACCCTTGATTTCTTTTCTCTACCTTCAATCTTTTAACCAATACAAATTTTAATCAGGACGTACAGACACCAACAGATTTCTCATTATGATTATTCTCCCTTTTATACTTTTAGTGCCAGTGTTTCCTCATGGGGGGCCCTCCATGGTGGGAGCTACGCCTGGTCTGCCCATAGGGGCGCTGCAGGCCATGATGCCCCCTTGTGTGGACGGCTCCCCATAGTGGCCTTTCCTCATCAGATTCTTCAGTGCCAAGCTGTTTTATCTAATGTCTGTGTGAATATGGGGGTGGGCGTTTGTCTGTGTGCGTTGGTGGGGAGGGGTGGGTCCGTATGGGGTGGGGGGAGGGGCAGTGGAGCTTTTTATTTTTTCTCATTGTTATTATTATGATTGTTGTTCTTCTTATTATTATTATTACCTTTCTTTGTTTTGTTTTGTTTTATTTTGTTAAGCACTGTGGGTTGCACATGTTGTGTATGAGCAGTGCTATATAAATAAAGTTTATTGTTATTATTGTTATTATTATTATTATAGAAACATAAAGACACATCAAAGAGTAACATGAGGTTGTTGTTGTGACACTGGACGGTAGAGAGTCTGAATCCCCGTCCCAGGCGCAAATCCTCATGGAGGCTTCTGAGGAGGTCAAAGATGGCCAATCTGTCAATCCCAGCTCCATAACCGGGGTCTATGGAATGAAGCCGCGAGCATTGCGCACTGATCCAGGAGAGCTTTCACCTGGCTTGATGAATCCGTGTCTTCTCATCCTGGATGGCTTTTAGTGCGACCCATGAAGCCTGGACACACATGTTGTGGATTGGTTGAACGCTGAAGGCTTAGTGACTCATCTTGGATGACGCAATCCTACTTTGGTGCAAGGGGGCCCAGACACCAACATCATCAAGAGCCAGTAATGGACTCCACAGTGTAGCACTCGTTCGCTCGCCCTCCCTCTCCCATTTTATTTTGCAGAGTCAGATTCTGAAGTCGATTTCACTTTGATTTTCAGAGTGATGACACCCTGGAAAAACTCTCCATCATTATAAACTCTCCATCATTTATTCTCTATTCAGGTTGGAGGGGTGCAGTTTGTCAGAGCTCAGCTGTGATTGGCTGCTCTCAGCTCTGAAGTCCAACCCCTCCCACCTCAGAGAGCTGCACCTGAGTTGGAACCAGCTGCAGGATTCATCAGTGAAGGAGCTGAGTGGTTTTCTGCAGAGTCCAGACTGTAAACTGTAAACTCTGAGGTCAGTACTGGTTTGGAACCAGTGGATGATGGTTTCAGCACCAAACACAGTTCATCACACATGTTGAATAAACATTGAACTGAAGGTTGATTCATATCAAAATGACATCCAGAAATATGAAAACTTCATTCTGTTCATCAGTGGTCATGTGACCAAACATCATTTCAACACACATTAGTTTTGGACTGAGGATTTAATTTCAAGGTGACATTTTCTGTAGTGTCAGATTCTGAAGTCAACATTTCACTTTGATTTTCAGAGTGACGACACCCTGGAAAAACTCTCCATCATTATAAACTCTCCATCATTTATTCTCTATTCAGGTTGATTGACTGCAGTTTGTCAGAGCTCAGTTGTGATTGGCTGCTCTCAGCTCTGAAGTCCAACCCCTCCCACCTCAGAGAGCTGGACCTGAGTAGGAACCAGCTGAAGGAATCATCAGTGAAGCCACTGATGGATCTTGTCTACAGCAGTGACCATCAACTGGAGAGTGTGAGGTTAGTACTGGTTTGGAACCAGTGGATGATGGTTTCAGCACCAAAGCCAGTTGATCCCACAGCAGAGGTCCAGTGTTCCCAGTCACAGTGTGAGAGGAGGATGGTGACGTCCAGCTGCTCCTCATTCATCCAACATCTGCTGCCAAACTGCTTCTTCTCTCAGTTGACCACTCAATTATTGATCAGTTCATCTTCATCAGGCCTCAGTATCAGTCCAACACTCCATGGTCACATGACCTTCTGATGTTCCACACTTGACATGTGACTGTGAGTCTGCTTCTTCTCACCAGTCACTCCATCATCTCCATCAACTCTGTTATGATGCGTTCAAGGACCGTGAGTCCTGACTCCTGCAGTCTCTTCTTATCTTTGCAGGTGGTGGTGAGGATGAGGAGAGTGAAGAAGAGAGCTCCATCTACTGGTGGCTGAAAGAACTACAACCAATGGAGCCAAACAGCAAGCTGCACGCACCAACACTGTGTGGGCGTGTCACGACCTTTGACCCCAGTGCAGCCTGGTGGCTGGCGGACTGCTTCTCCCTACAAGCTGCTGTGGTTACTGGGAGAGACGTCCCAGAAGCCACTGGTGGAGCTGAATCCTCAGTGGAAGAAGCAGGACTTGGAGCAGCTGCTCAGTGAAGGCAGCAGCAACACAACCACTGCTTCTGCTCTCATCATCCACGGCTGGAACATCTCAGCATGAAGGTTCCACACATCAACAACACACTGCTCTGCTCTCACTTCAGACTTCTATAACATCTTCATTTTGGAGGTGAAAAATACTTTTCAAGAGACTTTATTTCTGCTTCATGATCTTAAATAAGGAAATCATGTGGAAAAGATAAAGTGATTCACAACACCTGTGATGGGAACTCAAATCATTATTGAATCATAAGTAAGACAAAAGAAGTTTCCCTCAAAATAATTCATGGTTTTGATGCTTGCCAGATGTTTGTGTGGAGATTTCAGAAGGACGTCAATGAATCAGAAGGAAACCAGATCATTTATTTTTTGTGATTATGTTATATCATCCTAACTTTGTTACTAGCTCAAACATTATATTTCAATGATTCAATATTCTGACAATAAAAGCCATCACAACCCCTGACCTGTGTGACCTTGACCTCAACTGACGTTTCATTTCTGCTGCTTTAACACTTTGATTATATATCTCCTGAAGTCCTGCCATGGGGATTCTCCATATCTGAATAACTTGTGTACTCAAACCTTCTGTAGGCCATACCCACTTCTCCACTCGGTCTCAACATAAACCACATGAATCAATGAAAATAAATCTCACTTTTACAAACAAATCCAATTCAGTTCAAATATAATTTAAATAAAATAAATGATACATTATAATTAAACACCAACAGATAAATCAATGCTGGATATGAGGTGGTTTGCCCTCTCTGGGTCGGTGGGGAGGCCCTGCCTCAGGGGGAGGAGTTCCAGCATCTCGGGGTCTTGTTTGGGACGCCTCCCTGGGGAGGTGTTCCAGGCATGTCCCACCAGGAGGAGACCCTGCTGGAGGGACCAGGTCTCTGGGCTGGACTGGGAAGCCTTGGGGTCCCACTGGAGGAGCTGGAGGAGGTGACTGGGTCCAGGGAAGTCTGGGGGTCTCTGCTGAGGCTGCTGCCCCAGAGACCTGACTCCGGATACGGCAGTAGAAGATGGATGGATGGATGGATGGATGGATGGTTGCCAGGTGATAGAACATTTCATAAAAACAGACTCTGCATTATAACTTATATTACACTCTAAATAACTCACTCCAATATAACTGCACTCGTCCTTCTCTCACATTACATTGGATCACAATGACCAAACAACACAACAAAGACAATGATCCAACTGTACTGCCACGTCCAGACTCAGTGTAGGTCTGTAGGCCTCTTGGACCTTCATGTGAACCACTGCGTGTTGACTGGAGGTGAAACATGGCTGACTGCTGTCCTCCTACCTGGACAATGCAATCTCACTTTCAATCTCACAGCCACTAAAAAACCTGATTGTGATTGAGAGGTCCTCAGCAGCCAATCACTGTTGGGAGTCCAGCCTTCAAACACTCCTCCTGAATCCACAGTCACATCTGTGAGCATCTGGAACTTTGGCCCTGATCCTCCACACCACACAACTTGGGATGACAGCGCCACCTACCTGGATCCTTTCAGCAGCCAGTCCATGTTCTGACCCGTTTCCACTGTGGCCTCTTGGCTCGTCTGGACCGGAGTCTGGATCATCAGTGCCGCCGTCCTGTGATGTAATGATAGAGAATCACTCTATTTATACTAATGTGCAGAACCACTAGAGTGTCATTTCTTCACTGCTGTCAGCAACAAGCATTTGGTGTCACACTGGTGTACAACACTTATGGGCTAATTAATAAGAAATTACATATTTATGAATCACCCGCAATGCCCAGATTGTTGCTGCTTATCTGCTGATATGAGC
Source organism: Nelusetta ayraudi (assembly GCF_046127955.1). NCBI lineage: Eukaryota > Metazoa > Chordata > Actinopteri > Tetraodontiformes > Monacanthidae > Nelusetta > Nelusetta ayraudi. Next base: position 2,755,789 of record NW_027466103.1, on the reverse strand, counting down.
CGTCAACTGTTGCAATATAGAACCACGGGCAGGAAATTACAATTAGTGTAGAGTGTATTATAATTTAAAAGTTTACTAACGGTAGTTCTTTAAAGAATTTAGCAGGGATGGAACAGGCTAACGTGACGACGTCGCTTGTAAAACGGTAGGAGCTCAACCTGCTGTACGGTGAAAACTCTGTGTTACGTCCCGTCTAGGGGGACCGAGACGCAACGTGTGGGACACCTTCCCCCACTCCCAAGCCTCATTAATTTCTCACGGCAGTTGGCAGTTTCAACAAAAAACATTTATGAATCAGTAAATGAAATAAACAAAACAACTTAACCGGTGGGCAGCAAAGGCTTCAGGGTGGGCCCAGGCCAAAATAATAAACCAAACTCCAACTTGCTCACCTTAAGAACTAACTAAAGAAAGAAAGAGAAGCCAAATACAGAAAGGCTAACCTCCCTACATACTTAATAAACAGGAGAAAAGAGGGGACAAAGAAAATGGCAGCCCACCCCCTTTTTTTTATTAACCTCTTTCAATGAACTCCAAAACATACATGGTCAAAATCCATATTATTATTGTTGTTTTGTTTTTTTAATGCTCATACAAAACAAAAAAAAGTAGAGGGAGAGTCGTCTGTGAGGGTCACATCCACTTGTAGCGCATTATTTCCAGGAAGCTTCTCCTGTTACGGACTCTCCGTTGACTAACTCACTCAACCGTGATTGGTGTGGTGGAGTGACGAGCACACAGCACGTGACCTCTACGATGAGCTTCCTCCTAAGGAAGGACCATAGGAGGACACGGATTAAATAGTATGGCTTGTCCACCAGAAGGCTGTATTATGGTGTACGTAATATAAAACTTTGGCCCAGTTCTGCTTGTATTGCATTGTATTGGTTGGTGTTCCTGAAGTTTCATTTTTCGTCCCTTTTTATTTTTTACATCCATGTTTGTGATGAAATAGTATTGTGAATCGCTAGTTCGCATTGCATGCTGGGAAACAGCGTCACTCAAGGAAGTTTTGGCTTCGCTGACACGGTCCTGGAGGGAAGTGGGTTTTAGTGCACTGGAACGGGATGACTGTGTTTAATCAAGCAGTACAAACCTGATTAATTGTCTTAATACTTCACTTCGAATGGCCATATTGTTTAGGATTAGAATTAGATGACAACTTCTTCACAATATTTGCAAATATTCAATTTGACCAGCAGGTGTCAGTAGAAGACGAAATTTCATGTTGACTATTTCCTAATGGAAGTGCTCTCTTGACGGATGGAGTAAAAGGAAAATGGCCAGCTGCAGCAGAAAAGTGGACCCATATATATATATATATACATATATATATATATATATATATATATATATATATATATATATATATATATATATATATATATACATATATATATATATATACATATATATATATATACATATATATATATATATATATATATATATATATATATATACATCTGCAATTCATATTTTAACGGTTTATATCGTCCCCTCAGGCTCCATTCAAAATGGGGGTCATTGTAGGAGAGTTGCAGTCAACTGAGATTTGGAGAGAGTTTGGATTACTAGATTTTTGATAGCGTTTATAGTTTGGAGTGTTTGAGACTAGATAGCGTTTAGTTTGGAGATATTTTTGAGAGCTTACGGAGAGGTGTGGAGGGGAGAGGTGATAGGATGGAGCCCCCTGTCCTGTACATCAATGTCCATGCTACACAAGCATCTATGCCAGGGGTGCCCATTACGTCCATCGCGATCTACTGGTCAATTGCGAAGGGAGTTTGGGTCTATCGCATGCAGAGAGAGAGGGAGAGAGGGAGAGAGTGTGAGAGAGAGAGAGAGAGAGAGAGAGAGAGAGATCCGCGTCAATTACAGCAGGTAGAATCGTTCAGGCAGGATTAGAAAACACGGTGGATCTGGTTGATTTTGGTCATAATGTACGATGTGCTGGATTTTGTTCTTATATGTGCTGTGCTTTACAGTGAAACGTAAATGTGACGTATCGGCTTCGGCACCATTCAGATCAAATAAAGACCAGACAGGGACAGGAAAAAGAGTTTTGCTGTTGTTTTACACGCAAAACTAACGGGGTTGTCGCGTGAGCTTGCAATCCTGGCGTAAACTGATGGAGACGCCTCGCTCGGAAAATGCGCTTCAAAGTGCGCACGCACTGCAGACGCGCCGGAGATCCTGGGAGATGCTGCTGGCAAAACGTCTGCGTCACACACACACGCACATCAATTATCCCTAACCTATGCGCTGGAAAACACAAAAATATACAGCAAAACATCTTAACTTAAACACACTTTTATTGATAAAATAAATGCACATGGGAACATGTTGACCCATTTAATCCTTTCTTTCTTTATCATTGGACTACAAATATATTTCTGAATGACTTTTCCTGTTTTATAGGAGGTGGATCTTTTTGACTTGCTCATTTTAAAAGTAGCTTGCATGTTGAAAAAGTGTGAGCACCCCTGATCTATGCCCTTTTCCAAGTCCCACAATCACTTTCACTGTCATCTGCCTGATTACACCCATGCCATTTTCAGAAAAAAAATGCACAAACAGAATACATTCAAAAAATGTATCATACACATAGTTATCAAGTCAAGTTATTTATTTATTGTCATTGTTGAACAAAGTTAACAACAAAATTTGTTTGGAGCATCCTCATAACCACTGGCATCAGTACCCATAAAAATAATCATAAATAAGCGAGAAAAACAAAACAAAAATATATATATATATAATTTATGTACAAAAATTATTTGGTCATTCATTTTTTGCAATTCATAGTCATTCCCAACAGACATAACAGACACAAAAATTCAATGCATCACACGTGGTTCAGACACAGCTTGCCTGTGATTGTACATTTGGCCAGTAGGTGGTTTCGTGTGCACATGAAGCTTCGAACCAGTTGGCTCAAGTGGTTCAATGCCTCATGAGGCTTCACCTCACCATCACTAGTCGTGACACACAGCTTGCTGTTTGGCTCCACTTGTTGTAGTTCTGTCAGCCACCACTAGATGGAGCGCTCCTCTTCACTCTCCTCCTCATCCTCCCTCACCTCCACCTGTAGAGAGAAGAAGAGACAGCAGGAGTCAGGACTCACGGTCCTTGAACGCATCATCACAGAGACGCTGACTGTTGATGGAGATGGTGGAGTGACTGGTGAGAAGAAGCAGACTCTCAGTCACATGTCTAGTGTGGAACATGTGAAGGTCATGTGACCATGGAGTGTTGGACTGATACTGAGGCCTGATGAAGATGAACTGATCAATAATTGGGTGGTGAACTGAGAGAAGAAGCAGTTTGGCAGCAGATGTTGGATGAATGAGGAGCAGCTGGACATCACCATCCTCCTCTCACACTGTGACTGGGAACACTGGACCTCTGCTGTGGGATCAACTGGCTTTGGTGCTGGAACCATCATCCAATGGTTCCAAACCAGTACTGACCTCACACTCTCCAGTTGATAGTCTCTGCTGTGGACAAGATCCATTAGTGGCTTCACTCCTGAATCCTGCAGCTGGTTCCCATCCAGTTCCAGGTGTCTGAGGTGGGAGGGGTTGGACTTCAGAGCTGAGAGCAGCCAATCACAGCTGAGCTTTGACAACCTGCAATACTCCAACCTGAATAGAGCATAAATGATGGAGAGTTTATAATGATGGAGAGTTTTTCCAGGGTGTCATCACTCTGAAAATAAAAGTGAAATGTCGACTTTAGAATCTGCAACAACACTTATATCAGTAGACTCATCAAGTTGCAAGGCAAATTTCTTACTGATAGGGATCTTGTCCAAAACCACACTTTCGATGTCTGCAGACATCTCATTAATACGTCTGGAGATTGTGTTATCTGAGAGAGGGGCTTTGGCTATTTCTTTAGCCGCTTCGGGTCCGAGCGTCTCATTTACAATGGCTTTGCAAGCGGGAAGTATTAATTGCTCTGCCACAGTGTGGGACTTTTTTGATTTAGCCACAAGTTCAGCGTAGTGTTGCCACCCGTCCCGTTTTTCCCAGAATTGTTCTCTTTTTTCACCACCTGTCCCGGGAAAAATAAAATCTCTCCCGGGACACAATTTGTCCCGTTTTTTAAGGGAAAATGACAAAACCTCATTTGATTTCTGCCTGTGGTCTACTCCCGTACGATACGCGATTGTCCCGTACTTGGCAACTAAAAAACCTGTCCCGTAATGAACTGATACAGGACGCACTTCACTTTGTGTCCCGTATATTTCGGTGACACCCCCCCCCCCCATGACAGACTTGAGACACACCCCCCCCCCCCCCCCCCCCCCCCCAGAGGTCCCGGATTTGTAACTCTGGTAGGTGGCGACCCTAGTTCAGCGACGTGGTAGCTAGCTTTAAGGGCTCTCTCGTTTACTTTTGCGGTTTTTCTCATGAAAGTTGCCTGTTTCTCCGTGTGTTCACGCAGGCGAACAAAATACTCCACATTTTTCTTTTGAACTGAGGGCTGTTTCGTTTGGAGATGACGTTTAAGCTTACTTGGGACCATAGCACTGTTGGAGAGCTTTTCACCACATACCAAGCACAACGGAGTCGGTGCCGTTGCATCTCCGGTAAAAGTAAATCCAAATGAAAGATAGCTTTCATTGTATTGCCTCACGCCAGAAACTTTGCTCGACGTCACCGTCTTTGCCTCCACTCATACTAGGGCCTTCATCTGGGTCCGGATTTTGTCCAGGGTCCAGTTCAGAGTCAGCATTTTTCCTCTTCAAAAACTTATCCATCACTTTCAACCGTCGTCCCGCTATCCACAATCCACACACCTGTCGCTGCATCCATGCGTCACTAATTCGCTTGTCTCCAAGCGCAAGGCAATTAGCTACCTGCTGCTGCCACCTACTGGTATGGAAGAGTACTACATGATTACTCTGCCAGGCGCTAGACTGCACATGCACACAAATGGGATAATTTCCCACGGCACACCTGACAATATCTCGCGGCACACAAACACTGGTTTACAGGAACGGGTGCTCATCAGAAAACGCTGGCAGTGTGTTTCCCGTGTCTTACTTCCGGTATAAAGTTCGCTTCAAAATTACAACAGAAATACTACCGAAAGATGCCAGTAGGTGGCAACGACGCTCTATAAATGCTTCTCTTAATGCAACAAATAAATGAAATGACTTTCATACTTACACCAACTGCTCTTAACCTATTTATTAAACAATTTAGACTTAAAGGCTTCTTTGTTGTTTCACCTTAACAGAACACTAACAATAATAATAATAATAATAATAATAATAATAATAATAATAATAATAATAATAATAATAATAATAATAACAATAATAATAATATTAAGAAATTGCCATTTACAAAACGTGCACATTTCTTTTAAACTTAAGTGTAGTTGTTTTCCATATCTATTGACGCAAATGACGTTGTTAACCTTGCAATGAACGCAGCAACACTTGTACCTAATAACACTAATGATACAACAAATACACGTCAAAATGGTTGCAGTGAAAATGGACGCTTTTAATCATATATCAGTATATAATATATAATATAATATATCATATATCATATATTATACGATTGTATAAAGCGCTTTGAGACGCCTTTGGTTGTGATTTAGCGCTGTACAAATAAAAGTTTATTATTATTATTATTATTATTATTATTATTATTATTATTATTATTATTATTATTATATGTTTTGGCTCTTGCCAAGTAAAATTTCAGGAATTATTCTTTGTTTGTTTAGAATGTCGGACATGTATTCAGCGCTTTGTGATGAAGAGC